>NC_056606.1:20603393-20703393 GCF_018340385.1 Cyprinus carpio | reverse complement strand
CAGAATTGCATTAAAATCACACACAACCCATATTGTAATAGTGTTTTTTTTTTTTTTTTTTTTGATGTGTAAAATGTTTGTTTGACTGTTTTATCACGGCGATACAAACTAGGAAGTATACAGTACAGCGTCATCCCAGAAACGTGCAATGTGAGATTATTGACAATTTACGTTATTAGCATAGGGTTATTAGCAGGGTGCGATTTGTGAAATAAAAAGAGGGGGGGATGCTTTTGAAAAATTTTATGAAATGTTTTTAATACCAACGGAAATTGTATTTAGTGTGATCTCAGTGTAATAAAACATTGTAAGCCTACGTTTAGGCCTATTAATTGTAATGATTTAATCTCCACGGTTATTCAAACAACAAATTACATCGAGAAAGCGAGCAAAGAACACAACGGAGCTTTTTGAAACTCCGAATCAGTTAAACCATTGCGTCGCCAAATGATTCACTGTTTCGATGCGCTTCAATCGGATCGCGAATCATTTGATTCAGATCTGGACATCAGAGCGGGTTTGCATGATGTTTTTATCCCCACCGGGGATAAAAGTTATTCAGCAGAGGCAGGGATGCATAGACCATAAGGGGGGAAATCCCCCCCATCCCCCCCGGCAAATCGCACCCTGGTTATTAGTCAAATGAGAGAGCGCGGCCGCGGAGATAACTAAATCAGGAATAGGGACTCGCGTCGCGTCAGGGCGTCAGAGCTCGCGCTTGATGCCCTATCAGCTCTTCAAAATTGCATAATGGTAATTCTGAATCTGTATGATAAATTATTTTGCAATCATGTTAGAATAAAGCAACATTTCTTCAAATATGCGCAATTTATTTGACTAAGAGCCCTAACGGAACGGACGCTGCAGTGAAGCTATGTGAACAACACAAAAAATAAAACGCAGCAGACGTGAGCGAATTCATTCGTGTTGATAATCTATTCACAATATAACGTTAAGTTGGCTGAATGGTGAGAGAAGTAGGTTTTAGTTTCACTATCTCAGCACTGATGTGATGATCCGTTAAAGCATATCCACTGCAATGACGGGACATTGACCCGGGAATTCACGGTATAATAACTGAACGGGGCTTGTCATCATAAATCGATTATATTTAGGTGTTTTGCAACTTCAGTGTAGTGATTTATTGCAACTTCAGGAACGTTTACTGCATTCTTACCTTCGAGAGATAACTTATTGATGTGTGATGATGATCACTGAAGCAGCTCCTGTGCTTTCGGTGTGAGAGCGGAACATTTTCCAGCCGCTCCAGCTGTATTGATTGGCCAGGCTCGTGACTCCCAACAAATCAGACGGACGACTGGGGGGGCTTAGTCTAGGCCACAGAGCGGTGCGCTCTGACTGAGGTGGGTGGATCAGTGCCAGATCGCGCATTTCAAAATAAAATGGTTTTATCGGCAAATCGGTTTTGAAAAATGGCCGATGCCGATAACAATAAAAAATGCTTAATATCGGCGCCAACAACAATCAAAACCCATCCCCCCTTCACCTGCATCTCGGATCAGCGTGTCCTTGTCCGGAGGTAGTCGGGGACGAATTGTGATCAGCCATCGTGTCTGCATTTGCAGGTCGACGTCAAGCAAAACCCCGCCCCCTGTCTCCAGAGCGATTAAGAACACCAAGCTGTGGAGCACTAGTGAGACTCGTACACTTATCTTGATTTGTAAAATGTCCCACGACTGAAAATGCTTTTCAAAGAAAACCCACCAATCCATGTTGACTTTGCACTGGTGCCATTCTCTGCAGACATATTTAAATATTGGAAAGACTGATTAAAAAAAATGGAAAACCAGATCTGATCAGTTCTCCAGATAGAAAAGTCAGTTGATAAACACACTTGTGTCCTGAATGACTGATGATCATATCCTCTATAACAAAACACAGATATCACATTAAAACCACATGCACACCAAAACACCAAAATATATTTCCACTAACAATAATAATGAATAAAAATAAATAAATAATAATAATATGATTGTTTCATAATCATAATCAATAAATATAGGTAAACTGAAGTTCTTTGCTAGCAGGTTAATTAACACCCAAACGCATCTTATACACTAGAGATTAATAAGATATATACAAAGCATAAACATAATATTACAGCTTGCATCTACACAAAATGAAACTAATGCACTAGTGAACCTGAACTAAGTTATGCACTAATCAGAATGTGTAAAACTATCAGAATGTGTAAAACGGTTTTCATTAAGTTTTAAATGTTCATAAAATGTTTAAATAACCTCTTATTTGACAAGAAAATGCAAAATCAAAAAAGTAAATAATTACAATAATAATAATAGTAATAATAAGTTATAAATAATGTAGCTAAATAATAATAAATGAAAACATAAATATACATGTAAATATATATATAATTTAAATAAGTTATTTAATATATATATATATATATATATATATATATATATACACACACACAGACGCACACACACAACACACACACACACACACACACACAGTATATATGCAAACACACTACTACAAAAAGTAAATATATATGTATAAAATGTTAATAAAATGTTAAATTAAAAAAAATTACATTAGGATTTCAGATTGTGTAAAATGAATGAATATATTGACAAAACATTGCCTAAGCCTTTTTTTCTCTCTTTAAAACGTTACAAAAAACACTGACAATGAGAGCAATCATAAGGGGAAGGGGAAAAAAAAAAACTAAAAACTTTTCACAGCAAGCAGCTCTCCTGATCCTGACCTCTGACTGTACTGATTTCATTCTGCCCAGATCTGTGACCAGCTCCGGCACACTCGTGAGCCAGCAGACTGTCAAAAGTTTGAGGTATGACACTGCTGGACGGAGTGTACAGTAGTCAGCTTGTGCTGAAGACAGGGGGTTAAGGGTCAGCCAAACCCGACACCCTGTTTGGTTTGTCTGTGACGAGCAGACGGAGAGGTGATGCTGGCTTAGCCGTTCTGGTCCAACAGCCTGCGGGAGTTGCTGCGCCTGCTCTCACCTTGTCATCCTGCCAGCCAGGACTAAGGGCAACATGGGGCCTGAATGCCAGTCACCTTTGTTCTCACCCAGAAAATACGGAGTGTTAAAAGCATTAGTGTGACAAATCTAGTTAGGGATATTTAAGAAAGCATTTGAAAAAGCAAGTTAAGACAGGTCCCTTTCCTGGGTGGTGCTGCTGAAGAGAATCACAACTTGCATCTTGCTTGTTCATTCGGGTGAGAAAGTTAGAAACTGTTTTTAATGACCATTTTGGCTCCTTTTAGAGGTGCTTTCTAAGAAAAAGTGGCTGGAGGAAACTCTACGAAGAACCCATGACTTGGGCTGCATATCAATTACAGATATAACAAAGTCTTGGCAAGGGTGCATGGGCAAACAATAACCTTCACTAACAAGAAGCAAGAACAAACATGCCATTTCAGCCGATGCCAATCAGTAAATTATTAAGCGAAAGCATGAAGACACAGTCTGTTGCTGTAAACGAGTCGCCAGTCGGTTGCACAACAATTTTCTCTTTTCAACATTCACACTCTTTTACTTCACCATCGGCTTTGTTCGCTCACAGAAGGCTAGCGGAGGCAGGATAGAGACGCGGGGCTAATGAGACATCTATCAGAGCCCACGGTGTCCCTGTCACTGAGAACAGAGAATCCATTAACCCTAGTGACCTTGCTTGGTTGTGTCCACTCCACACTAACCAGACAACACCACTGCCACCGTCAAAGCCTGAGGAGGAACGGCTCATTACTGCAGAAAACAGGCTGTGGTAGGGAAGGGTTGTGAGGAGGGATATGTGCACTCATGGTTCGGCCAAAAGCACAATTTCATGTTGTTGCAGATCGATTTGCCTGTAATTCAAATCAGACTCAAAAGCTGCGGCACACTACTAAGCAAATGATCAACTGAACCAAATAAGAAGCCTTGGTGTCAAAAATAGATTTTTACTCCACACAATGCCACAATGTTTAATTATTACAATTATTAACTTTTAAACCCAGTTATAGATGTTAACATTTTATTTGACAAGACAAAATAAAATCATAACATTTTATTTGACAATTAAGTTCAAAATAAAAACAACTTAAGGTAACAATAAGTAATTAGTATAGTAAAAAATAAATATTTAAATAACCCAAGTAATATAAATACATTATATTTAAATGTATTAATATTAATTATTAATATGTATTATTAAAAATGTATATATATATAACCTATATTTTCATTATTCATAACATTATTATTTTTTATATATTTAATATATTAATAAATTAATATACATTTCATTATTTATAATTTTATTATTTATAGTATACTATCTGTTGTATTGTTATAATATATTGTATCCTGATTTTCACACTGCATGTCCATTTTACAACAACTCAGCAAACAGACTCCCCATGAATAATCTGGTCGTGTTGTACGGCCAACAATATTGCGTATTTCTTGAGCAAGGGTCCTCACCAACCCCCCTTGCCCTCTTTTTGTCCTCATAATGATGAATTGCACCTTGCCGTCCTCACACGGGAAGCTGCGCCATATGGAGGGTGTGAATGATGACATAGAGCGCTTCTCTCTGGTGGCCAGATTAGATGGAAACAAGCCTGTTTGGGGAGTTGCCTTGTGGCAGGGCAGAGTTGCGGAGGACCTGCGTCAGAGCCCGGCGTGGCTGATGGGAAGATTAGACACTACAGCGGCTGACATTGCAGATGAGACCGCAGGAAAGATTCATTTTGACAACACGTCCGGTTTTCCTGCATGAGCCAGAGCGATGCATACCCTTGTCGTCATTCTGATCTGATTCTGTTGTTATCAGTTTCAGGCGGCTCATTTTAAGAATGATAGCTTGTGTTTTATACAGATTTCATTTAACTATTATTTTCAGTCTTCTTGCTAGTTTTAAGCTAGTACAAAAAGGATGGTAAATGTACATGAATGTATTGTAACATCAAGGCTCAATGCATTTGAATGCATGCGCAAACCACTAAACCACAGCACCCACATGTTGCCCAACAGATCTAAAGTGACAGTTCACCCAAAAAATGAATATTCACCCTTATGTCGCTCCAAAACTGTGAGATAATTTCCTATACGAAACAAGAATGAAAATTATTTTTTAAAGACCATATTTTGTCCACATAATAAAAGTCAGTGTTCAAAAACAAAATTGGACCCCACTGACTTACATTGCATGGGGGGGTGGGGAAGCCATTCAGATTGAACTGAGAGGTTAGAAAGCTCCCTTGACGGAGAGACTTTATCAAAAGGAAGATGCTCACTCGGCGTCCCTCTGGCAGACAAGCACGAGATTAGAAACATTCAGAGCTGTCAATACAAATGTTTCTTTTTGTGAGGGCCGTTGGTGTCTGAAGGAAGGATAAAAGAAGTTAGAGAGAGAGACACTTTGCTGCTTTGTGTTTGAACTCACATAGTGTGTTTAAGCCTTTTCTCAGGTGGCCAAACGCCAATACAGTAGTGTATTTGAGAGTGTGTATAACAAGACATCGAACACAGCATCTAATCCTTCTTATCTGTACCAGCTGTCACCACAGTCAACTAAAAATAAGAGGCGGAAATCGACGCCTCATACCTTCTCACAAACTAGTTGACTGGAATAAATAAAAGTGTTCAATTCAAGTTACGTTCAGTCTAGAATATTTGTGGCATAATGCAATAAAGGTGAAATAAAATAAAATCTAAATATTAGACAAAAACTTAAACTTAAGACATTTTTCTTCAGCGACTACCCAAAATGAAAGAAGTTGAAGTAGTAAAATTACTAAAACTGTTATAAATAATAAATTAAAGCTACATTGAAATATTACATAATAATAATAATGATTGTAACAGAAATGCTAAAACAAATTAAACTTAAAACTGAAAATATAAAAAAACTAATCAAAAATATTAATACAAATATATTAATACTGTAATAGTATACAAATAAAACTAGAATAACACTGAATACTATTATTAATACAAGTTTAAGTGCCTTCATAAAATAAGATAAACATAAAATATGAGCTAAAATTCATATCACATTATTTTACACTGTCCAGGCAATATCGATATTATATTGTGATATGAGAAAAAAAATTACAGGCAAAATATTTTAATGTTATATAACTAGAAAAGGTAAGGGATTGGACATAGACCTGAAATCATCAATGTTGTTAACATTTGTGCTGCTTAATATTTTTGAGGAAACTATTTTTTCTCTTAGTTATGAATATTTGAAATTGTTCTTTGTGTCAAAGCACTTCAATTATTTACTTATCAGTCAAGTCTTTATCACTCTGCAGAGGTTTATTTTGCAAAATAATCTGCTGACTGTACACTATCCCTAAGCCTTGCCGCTCCGCCCAGTTTGGGAACCACTGGAGCAGGCGATTTGCACTCTATTAATTTGGTCTGTTACGATGCTCTGTGTGTTTTATTACTAATGCCTGTGTAGTACAGCGTTGCACACAGAGGACAAAAAAGGTCAGGCTTGAATCTTCGTCATTTGTTTTAAAATTTGCAAAGCGTACCAAATTGCACAAAACTATATAAATGCAAAATTTTAATTCATGAATATATATTGGTATCCTCAGAACAAGTTTGGAAAAGTTCAAATCTTTGGAGGGTAATCAGTATTATGCCAAAATTGAGTTTAACTTGTATTAAAACCAGAAGATTCCTTTAACAAATTTTACATAATATTTCACAAAAAAATTCACACAGACGAAGGAAGTCTCATGGTGCATTAATACCCAATAGAGATGCACAGATCGACCGGCCAGGAACCGGAATTAACTGGTTTTCCACATGATCGGCTCGGACTGGTGACCGGCCGCTCAGTCTGCCAATTCGGAGCTGGTCAGTTTAGACGTCACATATACGGCGACTGATAATGTATTTATGTCGTGCAACATGAGGCTTGCCCAGCCTGAGTGAGTCTGAGACTCGTGGAGAAAACAAAACAAATAAGCGCAACATTACTCACATAAACTTATAGATGCATACTGCGGTAGTAAAAAACAAGAAATTTATAATAGGCCTATAAGATTTAGGTACATTGCACGACCAAAATGTTTCAACATGAATGCGGTGTAATTTTATACAATAGTAGTTCAATAAACAAGAAGTTAAAATTAAGTGACTTTCATTTTTAGAGACAATATTGACTGTTTTTGCTCAACTTCGCTGATGAAAATAGTTCCAGTCAAAGCCACAGCAGAACTGTTTTGTGTGTCGTTACTGAATGAATCCATGTTTTTGAACTTATCAAGCAAGTCAATGATTAAGTAACACATTCATAAAGATAGTAGTCACTTGCCTCGTTTCTGAATGAATCAGCCATTTGAATGAATCTGTTGAATAAAGGACTAATGACTCACTCATTGAAACTACTGGTTTGGTCTCATACTTAAATCTATCATTGCATTTTTCCCCCAAAAATGTATTTGTATGTTTAAAAAATATTTCAAACATTAATCTTATAAAAAATTTTTTTTTTTTTTTGCATTAAAAAAGGATAGATTTTGGTTTGTATATGCTGTCAATTATAGTTTTTAGAAAGAAAATCGGAAACAATAAAAATCAGTCTCGGCTGGTCACACTTTGAAAATTGCAATCGGTGCATCTCTAACATCCAACATTATTACTTTTTACAGAAGTCTTCAAACAATCTGGCAGGGTGTAGCATATGGACAAGTGGATGACCACAGACACCTAATTGTACTTGAATCACATGATTGGCCAAAAAATCGAGAGAGAAACCATTAGATGCTTGTTGTCTACAGGAGCACCCCTTTAAGTGACATTCCCAGGATTCCTAGCAGCTGGTGGAAAGGTACTCCGCGGTGACCCCTGCGACCCTTGCACATTGATATCCGAGACAAAGTGTCTTTACCTTTCTCTGAGGTTACAGCCGAATAAACAGTCCTCGGGCCACAGTCCCTACAGGAGCAATTTGCGTGAGTGGTCAGAAAAGAAAAAAGCACCCCGCCATCCCAAAGAGATCAAAGCTATTCCTGCATATCCAAACATATGGGGGGAGTGAAGAACATCAATTTGCAGAGCAAACGGCAGCTGCTCTGAAAGAGTTATCTGCCCCCATCCCAGAGCACTCCATGTCCACCCCCCACTCCACCAGTGCACTCTTCCATCTCCAACATCTATTACAACCCCCTACACACCACTGGAAGTGGAATTTACTACTAGTCTTTGAAACGACGGGCTGTGGAATCATCTTGCCTCCTTTAATCCCGTTAGATGTGCTTCCGTTTTTCAACAAGGCCTTTGAAGGAGAAAAGCTTGCCACCTTTTGCCATTAGCGAGGTACAAAGCAGGGCCATATGATTTCTGCGATGCAAAAAACACAAATGAATGAACGGATTTCACATAATAAACTTTATAATAAACTTTTTAAAAAATAGAAGAGTTTAACTTGAAGAAATTGTGACAGAAATGTAGAATGTAGTTCTCAAAGTAATAATAAGATTATTACAAATTTTCACATTTTCTTCCATGTTTTAAGAAGTAAAACCTCTGTTGTGCAGCACTTTGTTTGCCAAGAAAATAAAAGGAAATGTTAAATTTTTATTTGATAACATTTTGAAAGATTAATTGAATTGTTAATGTTTCATTTGATATCACGTTTTTTATAATATATTTTTTTTTATTAAACTGAAAATGCAGAAAAATTAATAGAGACAACTATGAATTTCTGAAATTAATAAATTAATTAATTAAAAAAAGCATTTATTTATTTTACTGATTAATTTCATGAATAAACTTTATAATAAAAATTTTGAATATTAAATTGTTGAGGTTTTATGGATTGAACGGATTTCACATAATAAACTTTATAATAAACTTTTTAAAAAATAGAAATAGGCAAACGTTTTGTTTATGTAAATGTAATTAAACCATTCAAATGGAATTCAGAAAAAAGTAATGGGAAATTGAATTTTGAAATTTAGGAAAAATGTTTAAAGGGCCCAAACAAAGCCACGGTGATGCGGTCTGGATCTCAGTGCCGACGTTATCAGATGGCCGTTTGGGAATGCCAATCATCCAAGGATGGCCACAAGTCTCGACACTTTTGAGCCAGCAGCCTGCAATCTGACTTCAGCAATTTCCAGAGCGTTCCTCAATGAGGTTGAAACATCTAATTTGTCTGTTGGGAGAATGTGTGCGGTTGAGAGGGGGAAGCAAAAAAACGAAAGCAGATTTATCCAGGTTTATGACCTCTGCCCTCTGGCTTTGATCCAGCAGAGGTGTGTGTGGGTAATAAAGCTGTGCTCGCATGCACACAGCTAGTCAATAAGAGGTTACTCGTCTCTCTGCGCCTGTCCTATAATGTACTGGCTGTAGGGGCAAAACAGCAGGCGGATTACAGCTATGCCTATCCGATGATCTTCAGGCTGTTCTGTAATGCTGCCACCCGCCTGTAAACACGCCGCTTGAGCAATGTCTGAGTGGCGATAGTGCAAGATCTCCTTCCTGACGCACGTCTCCACCACATTCTACGTGTTATCTATATGAAAACTTATTTTAGATTTATTAAGTCCACATGATTAGTTTTCCTCCATTTCAACAACAGAGAGCCTTTATTAATCTGCATCTTGAAGCGGTTAGCCATTGACATCACAAGGGAGGGAAAACAGCCACGGAGCGGCTCGAACATCGATTGCATTGATCTGTACCTCAACATCTTAATGTTTAATCACAAAGCAGTCCCCTTTACTCCGCTATCATGTGATCCCATTAAACCCTTTAACCACATCTCTCCCCAGGTGGACCGTGGGGGTCCGCGCTTCATAGGGGCTCTCGGATGCTTGGACATTTAATCCAACACAATTGATGACCACAGAACAGAACTCAAGAGAGGAAATTAACGTACCGGAAGGGTTTTTTTTGAAGCCATGCTTCAGCGCACCAAATATAGCCTGACTAGATCCATACGTGCAGCAGAGACGTTGATTTCAACACTGTGTGCATTGCTCACTCCGCAGATATAAAAAGAAACTCCCCCAGAGTACTGAAACAGTGAGGCAGACAGAAACGAGAGGGCATGGCCGTGAATCTGTCTGTGTGAGCTTTTATTGCTGCAATCTAGAGCACTACTCTCACTTCACAAGAACTAAACTATGTTCAACCTTACCAATCACCTCCAAGACAAACGTTAACACGATACGTGTCTAGTTTGAAGATCTGACTGAATTGCTAAGGCTATAATTGACATGTAGGCTAGTACTAGCATACTGTCTAATGCATACGGTTTACATTTTAACAGTATAAACCTATGTAGTGAAGTTAAAGGTGCTGTATGTAAGTTTTTGACTCTACTAAAGCATAAAAATACCATAATATGTTTGCAGATATTTAAGAAACATGTTAAGTTAACATACTTGTTTATCTGAAAAACAATGCTACAGTCAGTTATTCTCCTTTGAAAATGTGCATTCTGGGCCGGAAAGTCCGTGTTTGTTTTGGTTTGTGAAACCCGCCCACTTCCAGTTTACCCAATTGTATTTCGGCACGCTGGGTTGCCAGTTGGTGGAAAATACAGCATATTTCATTTCGCTCATCGTCAAGTGCGCTCGTTCCTGTTTGTGTCGTCAATCTGGCTACCTGAGTGTGCGTCAAGTCTGAGGAGGAAGGGCCGGGTGAAAAAAACCCTCTCCGATATTTTGAATTTGGACTGCAATACCTAGTTCAACCACTCGGTGTCAATCCTACATACAGCACCTTTAAGTAATAACACTTAACCTCACCACAAAGTATGTTCAACTCAGCAAGTGGCAATGAGTTCAACAAGAATAAAGTAAATTTTGCATTTTTTAAACCCTATTTTAACTTTGCCAATGCAATTGCTTGAGGAGTAAAAACTCATGGTTTGGGGGGGAAGATAATTTTTTTGTTTGTTTGTAGGGCACACTTCAGCCAAAAATATTTCTGATCTAACTATTTTATTTAATTTTTATTATTATTATTATTATTATTATAATATATATATATTATTATTATTATTATAATAATATATATATATATATATATATATAAATGTGTACAGAAAAATAATAAAATTTCAACACCAAAATAAAAAAACTTAAATACTAATATAAACAATGGTAAAATTGCAATACTAATATAAATGGTCTTATTTTCTTCGTTAAACCATCAATATTTCATTGTGGCCCTTAAATATCTTCTTTATTTCTGACAACAGCGTTCATAAGTGCTTCTCACTACAAGTATGGAAAGACGTATGTTGTGTCCCAAAAGCAAAAGTGTCACTCAACACTGAAAATAACGGATCAGGAGGTAGGCCTACACACAAATAAAACAAGAGTTTCACTCTGAAACGTGGCGTATGTATTTATTTAATCAAATCGAAGTGTTCGCTATTTGATAATCGCACTAAGCCATAACACAATTTCTGTTTTATTTTGATTAATCGTGCAGTTCCACATCTGACTCATTCAGAGTCAGGTTGGGCATTGTGGGATGCCGTGTCATGCATTGTGCTCTACATGTATACACCACATTTAATCATATACATTAAGCGATTCATGTAATATAGCACATAAAGAAATATGCATACAGCAAAAATAGTATGTTATTAAGTCACTGTGAACATAACAACTTAAAAACTCAAAATAAATATGCTAAAATATGAAGAGATTTGCATGTGGAGGAATCACTCTTCCTGGACAGCCTTTTATTCATCATCGTGTGAGGTCTGGATTAAATTACCTGCTCATCCTTTTGTTCGTACAGAAGGGCCTCTGTTGACACATCCCCTACAAAACTGCTGTCTTCACACTCCCACTCTGAGCCAAGGTCAATCACAGTGTTTGCACAAACCAAGGTTAAAAAATAAAGCGATAGGTTTCCCAGTGCAATGGCTCTATTTTAAAACGCAGCTCCTGTCCTCAAAGACACGGCATGCTAATGGAGTGGCTTACTGTTACAGCTGAGACACGTGCATGGAAGCTACTAATCATTAACAAGTGAATTTAAGTCAGATGAAAAGACTGATATGAGTCGCGACTGTCAACTTAGAAATATGACAGGAACATGTGTTAAACACTGTTTAAATGGCATGAAGAACTGCAGCTATGTTACAGTATATACTATACACTATTAATGCATACTAACAATGCATTACGCAAAGATAAACATTAGTATATTACATAACGCTTACTACATTGCATGCTTAATTATGCAGTCTTTTTATCATTTTGAAAATAAAAATGCAGTGCATTTTCAAAATCAAAATAAATAATAAATTAAAAATAAAAATTTTCATTTTCAAAATCCAATTTTAAATCTAAACTCAAATGTATTTATTAAATTGTTTAAAATATTTGAAAGACATTCATGTATAGATAGATCGATAGTTCTGATAACATCAATACTACTATAAAATATGACTACTAAATAGTAATAATGTATTTTTAAAACTTTTTATTTAGTAATAACAATGTTTTATTATTTTTATTACTATGACTACTAAATAAAAATATTAAAGAAAATGTAATAAGAAATTATTATTGTAATTTAAATACAAATACAAAAGTTGAGAATAAAAAATAATATAATAATTTAATTTAACAGTAAAACTGTAAATTTACAGTACTAATATTCATGTCTCTATTCCCAAAATTGTTGATTTGATGTTCTTTAATATTTTAGTAGTTATTATTATTATTATTATTATTATTACTACTACTGCTGAATAAAAATATTAGAGAAAAATAGGAAACATGACTATTGTAATTTCACTGTAAAAACAAGAATTAAAAAAAAAAGATATATTCATTTAAAAGTAAAACTATACATTTACAATAGTAATATTTATGGCTGTCTTATTTCCAAAATTGCTCTGATTGCATATCAATATGACTAAAAGAAATATGACTACAAAATGTTTATTTAGTAATAATAATATTAATAGTTTTTTATTACTATAATTTATTACTACTAATTAAAAATATTAAAGAAAATATTACTATTTTGTAGTCAAAATCTTTTATTAGAAGTACTAACTGCAATCTGTGACTATTGCAAATTTACTGTAAAATACACAAATTAGAATATAAATAATTTTACAAAAAAACTGTACATGTACAACACTAATATTTATGTCTTATTTTCTTCATTGTCAAATGTTAAACCATCGAGCTTTCAAGGTGCTCTTGTACGCAAATATTACCTAATAATACCACAGAAGCGCTGTACAAACTCTGAGCACATTTAATAATATTAAGCTTAGGCCTGTATCCCCAGAGAGAGGCAACACAAAGCCATGACACTCCTCTTTAGGACCAGAGCTTTACTTGACACTGCCGAGGCCGGCCTGCCATCAATTATTGACTAAATCCTCACAACGAGAAGTGCTTTTAGTAAACATTTCCTCGACACATAGGGCACACATGAAGACAATGCAATGTTCTGAGTTAAATATTCATAAAGATAAGTAATGATGTCATCATTTCTTTTTAAAACCAAAAGAATGGCCGATGCTTTTCGTCCAGAATAGCAGATGGCTTGGGTTCTTATCATAATTAAGTGATCTATCACCGATAGTCTTTTAGAATGACACGACGCATGCAAATTAGGGCCTAAAAAAATAGAAAATCAGCAGAGGGATGTCTGTGGCCATCATTTGACCCTTAGGGAGTCGAGACGGGTGGCACAACATTTGTCGCCTACCTGGTCTGTGACCCGCAAACACACAGCCTGTAATGCCGAGGTTCTGTGCACCACCTTCACCATCTGTCCGTCTCACCTGCTGTGTCGTTACCAGCCTAAAACGACTCCCGCTACACCAACCTGCCTCTAGGTGTGCTGCCAATATGTAAAGCATCAGGGTGGAGCGCTCTATCATGATGCTAATGCAAAAGGTATTGTGATGCGACAGGCAAAACCCCCCTCCCATGCTGCCCGGTGTATGTGGAGCAACTCGGTTTCAGCTTAGATCCCTAAAAAGACACCTCAAACAAGGAAAACAAACATGCATTTCACACACATCCTGATATTTACATCTCCTGAAGCAGATCCTGTGATCTCAGGTGACAACATTTTGAGTTTGGTATTCACAACAAATAAATTTAAAACAAACAGGGAGACACAATGAAGTAATCACTGTGACAGGCAGCACTGAAACACTGGGTTCTCAAATGCATTTATCTGTGAAACTCACTTAACAGCATCCAGCGTGATCTAATAACAGCTGTACTGTATAATATCTCACTTTGCACTCCCCAGATCAGACCTGACCACATTTAAACCCATGTTTGCATTGAGGAAAAACTGAGAGTGCACCAGCTCAAACTGAGATTGACTGTCTAGCTGTTTATTTCACACATATTTCAGACAATCACCACATAGCATGAGTGTGAAAGCATGCAGAAGCCTAAATGAATTCAAAAACCCTGTCTGAGTCGATTTATAGTGTCATTTCACACATTTTTAAAGACATCCAACCCTGACTGATCACCCAATTCATGCTATAGCATAAGGTATTTAAACTGTAAGCTCGTGTGCATGTCTTCATCCTTCCTTCACTTGATCATTTGAGGGAAACGCACATGTATAACCGATTATTGCTAATTTGACAGCTGGAATAAAGAAGTTAAACGCAAAGAAAAGCAGGAAACGACTGCACAGGGCCATTCAAATCACCAAGCACGATTGAAAACTAAGCCCTTTGAGTCTTGGATCACACTAAATATCGCTACACACATGTGCACATACAAAAAAATCTTCTAAATCGCGTAGGAAAGCGTAATTAGATGAAAGAGATAATACAGATAGCTCTAATGATTCGTCCTCACCTTCCACTCCGGCTGCCCGAGGTTGATCTGTTGGCTGGATTTGATTCCGTGTCCGGCTTTGCTTGTGAGAAAATCCTCTCAAAACGTTCAAAAAGAAAAGATGAGGACCTGTTTCGATCCTCGCTGGGTTGAATCGGATAAAAACGCAGCCGTTTGTGTCTTTTCTTGGACTTCTAACGTTACGGTTACCTCAGAACTCGGAAGCCGTGCGAGTACGTTACGTTAAACCCGGTAAAATTGGATCATATTATGTGTGAACGTGTCGGATTTCTATTCATATGATCCATATGTTGTGAAATAAAACACTCTACGCGTTTCGTCTCCCGGCATTTGTGAGGTTTGATGAAATGTTTTTGTGTAAATCCAAAGAGCGGCGGTTGCTCTCGCGCTGCTTCTGCTTCTGCTCCTGCGCGCGCGTGCGTGTGTGTGTATGTGTGCGCGCGAGTCTGCTCGACTGCATTCCTCCCTGTATTGCACAATGAGTCGCTATAATTTATTCATGAGATCATGGGGATGGAGGTGCTCTGTCTGAAAAAAAGAGAGGCAGTTTTTTCTCTTTCTTGCTTGCTTTCTTTATTTCTTCCTTTCGGTCGTTCTTTCTCTCTCTCTCTTTTTGTCACTCACCCCCTCATCGCCCTCCCCAGCTGACTGACTTCCCCTCGAATGCGAGACTCGATTAATGGAGCTTCGAGAGCTCGATCGAACGAACAAGGCTGGGCTGGGGTGGGTGACGATTGTGCTGCACTCGATGATGAATGAAATATATGTGGGATTCTCCAATGAAGGGCACTTTAAAGATGATTTAGCATGAAAATCTGACTTTTTCAGGTTTTGAGTGCTATAATCCGGTCCCCGGTGCATCTACCAGCCAAGGAAACCAAAACCAGCACATTTTTCTGCAAGCAAAACCAGCGCATCTGATTTCGCTCCCCTAGTGACGTCACAAAAGGATCTCATTTTAATATTGTCGCCCCTTAATCTGTAATTTTCCACCCACGGCGCCGTAATTTCGCAAGCGACAAAGGTGTACCAGCTCTAATACCATGGTGAAAGTTTGAACAAAACATGCTAACTGTTCTGTCTTTGGCTGCACTGACGAGCACAGAACACACAATAAGACCTCATTAGTTAGTCTTAGTTAATCCATTAACATTCACAATCAGCAATAGCTACATTTGCTACAGAAGTTATTAATCTTTGTTAAAAAATACAAGTCTTAGTTCATGTTCTCTCATTAAATAACACAGTTGCAACTTCCGATTTTAACAATGTGTTATTAAATACTGGAAGATTAATGAATGTTCAGAAAAAAAAAAATTATTGGTTGTTTATGTTAACTAATGTTAACTAATGAAGCCCTAATGTAAAGTGTGACCGAACAATAAAGAATCAAAACACTTTCAAACATTAATTTAGGGCATGTTGTAGTCCAGATTAAAATGTAAAAAAAGTTTGAAAATAAATAGCCTATTAAGTCTAAATATTTAAGTATTTGTCGCTGTGATGAACATCATTAAAATGTTTAAAGGGTGTTTTTTTTTTTTTCTAGGTTTGATTGTGTTTATGCGGTGCAGTCTAACATCTGTTAATGCTTTGTTTAAAAAAAACACATTGTTTTTTACATAATTTACCTTTATTCCACACCGTTCGGTCCCTTCTCTGAGGAACGCGCTGGTCATGTCCTGCTTTTATGAAGCCCCTCCCCCAGAAATAGGCGATGGGCTCTGATTGGTTAACTAGCCCAGTGTGTTGTGACTGGCTAAACCGCCTCTAGTGCGCGTCTAAATGCCCCGCCCCTCACCTCAGCGGCATGTACTCCGGTTGTGTTATAAACAACAGCGTCATCTATATTGCGTTTCAATTTGAGCCAGATTGAGACGCAGAGGATATAAGTAAAGAGGATCATGCAGAACCTGTGCAAGCACAGCTTTTAATGGTAGGCCTATGTTTTTTGTTTGTTGTCTCATACTTTTACATACAATGTAATTTGTAAATGCTACTGCTTATGTTAGCTTTTTATATATGGTTTTATCCTGATTAAAGCTTTAATATAGTACGGCAACTCCATGCGTGTCCATATTTAATGCTTCTCATAGCTATGTGAAAATAAGTGTATAAATGGAACAGTTCATTGTTGAAGCTGAGCTGAATGTGTGAGAGAGAGAGAGAGAGAGAGAGAGAGAGAGAGAGAGAGAGAGAGATGCAGAGCGTGTGCAGAGCAGGGGGACGCGAGGAACAGGATTGAGAATCGCTGCTTTAGAACATTGATTTTAAACTTGTGAATCTATTAGAATCATTAGAAGACAGGCCTTGCCCTCTTTGCTGCCTTTTCCCAAAGGCGGGGTTTATCTGGGTTTGTTACGTCACAAACCCGGGAAGTAATTTGTTGTAGTCCCTACAAGCCATTTTTGTAGGCATTAAACTGCCAGAATTTTAAAAGACGATATCTCCGTTTGCACTGAACTTTCAGCTTCGTAACTTTTGTAGATACTGTTTATGTTCAAACAGCAACATTACACACTATGTGAAATCGCAATCAACCACCCATTTAAATCATTTAAACACTTTTCAGAAACAGAAAGTAGTGCAGCTGCTTTGTTTACTGGGTTTCCGGGGTAACGGCTGCATTTCTGCAGTTTAGCGCCATCTGCTGTCAGAGAGTGAAAGGTGGTATTCCGCTTACGGCACTTCTCATTCTTTCCTATGGTATCCGTAAACGGTGATTGAGTGTCGCACAACTCGGACAGAAAATTCAATGACGTCAAGGCTGTAATGTGATTGGTTATTAAGGGACATGTGATCCAAGCAAGGTTGTAACTCTTTCTCCAATAGTAAGTAATACAGACATCTCCTCTCATCTCCTGGCTTAAAGACAATCCCTGCTTTCATCCAGAGCGACTCTCACATGTTCCGCCATATGCTTCTCATGCGTGCTTGTTTTCATCAGAGTGCTCACGCGTCTTTCACGCAGCATACAGCGGTGTTGTGCATTTTGATCAGTTGATGGGAAAAGTATTCTTAAAATGCATTCAAAATTCTGAGTAATTTGTAACATATAATTATTTACGGTATTTAGAAGTGAGCATGATAATAATATCGTGCATATTCATTACTGTGATATATCGCATTACCGAATACCGGCACATGTCTACAATGTACTAATAAATGTAACCTTTCACTTTGAGAAATTGGAAAAAAAGGGATAAATGAAACGTTTAAAGCTACTATTTTTAATCATTCTAGATGTTATTTTAGTATTATTACATAAATATAATATTACAGTATTTCTTAATATATTTTTTCGATTTCAGCTTTCAAGTTAGAGTATTTCTCTTAAGCTTTAATTTATTTTATTTCAGTTATGTTTTAATTTTAGTGCTTCAACCTAAACGTCACTTTTTTTAAGTTTAAGTTTTTTAATCTAATATTTACATCTTATTTATTTTCAGCTTTATTTAAATTAATGACAAAGATTTTACTATTTTTGTTTTAACAACAATGCTGATTCTATTTTTCTTCTTTATGGGGCATTATTTTTTTATTAATTTCAAGAAAATCTTACATAATGTATTACAGTAATAATAAAGAAGCACCAAAATGTCTTTTTAAGAATAAAATTTGTTTAGTGATTTAAAAAGAACTTATTTGACTTTTTTTAGTTTAAAAAAATCCAGTTATGATAAATGAACTCTGTGCCTATGACATGAGACGTGTCCTCCATTGTGGCTCTGTGGGATCATACTGTTATGTTAATGAAAGGAATTTTTAGGGAGGGCGAGAGACGCTTGAGCCAAAATGGCGCACTGTTGTTGCGTTATATAAATGTTCAGTCATGGAGCATTTGGCAGGCAGCTGCCATTTCACACCTGGTGGATTCAGAAAATTTGGGGATTTTTTTTCTCAACGTTTATTCTTTTCTTTTCTTGTCTTTTTTCACATGATTAAAAATTATTACTCTGTACATAGATAATTGTGTATTTAACACAAATGTTCAAAAGTTTGAGGTCAGTAAGTTTTTAACTTTTATTTATAAATCAATCATGAAAAAACTGCAGCAGTTTCCACACAAATATAAAGTGGCACAACTGTTTTCAACACTGATGATAATAATATTAAATATTTCTTGAGCAGCAAATCAGCATATATCAGAATGATTTCTGACAGATCATGTGACACTGAAGACTGATATTGAAAATTCAGAAATTAATTACATTTGAAAATATATTCAAATAGATAACAGCTATTTTAAATTGTAATAATATTTTACAATATTACTGTTTTTACTGTATTTTAAATCAAATAAATGCAGCCGTGATTAAAAAGAGAACACTTAAAAGATTACATTTCATGTAAATTGTTGTATTAGATGTCTAAACAGTTTACACAGAAATTCCTTCCACTTGCGTTTCATGAATGAGGCTCGATGTGTTCAGGGACATGTTTTTCTCACGGGCAACTAGCCAAAGTGTTTTTAAATCATGAATTAGAAGCACAGCAGTGGTGTGCGCCGTCCTCTAAAAAGCAGCAGGCAGTGAAAGGACTGGTTCAGACTGCTGCAAACCTCACAATAGAGAGGTCAGAGAAGGGCAAACTCAACCTCTCTCAACCCTTAGATATCAACTGTTTATTAATCTCATTACATTGTTTTCTCTGGAATAACATGCACGGTCAATCGTTCAAACAGGAACGTGAATTAAACAGTACATTTTGGTGATTTTTCTGCTTCAGATCCAGCAGAAAGGAACAGCAGTAGTTTAGCTGTGAAACAGATGTATGGCAATCTGGCAGCAGTCAGCGGCGCTGCGTTTGGCAGAGACGGTGTCATGTTAAGGTTTGAATTCAGCTTCTGGGCATGAGGTGACAGAGACAGACGGTGTTCATCAGCCTGATCTTTCATCTGCTTTCCTGGCTTTCTCTCGCCCCTGCATTTGTACATTTGTGATTTGTTCTGATGCTCTATTGTCTCTGCGATGTTATCGTGGAAAGAGCACAGAACTCACGTCGTCCATTTTGTTAGTTCATCAAGCGTTTGCTTTCATGCAGTGACATAATTGTTATTCCTCTCTCATTCCTCTCCTGTTAAGATCTCGTAGGGCACTACGAGAAAAATGGGAAGAGAACTGCCCTTAAGACATTGAGTCAATAAAACAGGCACTTTACTACGCCGTGAGGGGATCGGGTCGTGCAATGTTTGTGCAGCAGAGGGGTGGGAATTACTAGAAATGTCTACAGATATCAAACTCTCTTGATATTACCATCATGCCTCACCAACACCTCTGTGAATAGAGGCCCTACATGGTTTTAAAATGCAAAGGTTGGTAGAGAAATCAGTGTGGAGGCGTAAAGAGCTCCTGTTTGGTTTCTACTCACCCCTCATTGAGAATGGTACGCCCCACCCCAATGGCAAGAACATATCATGGGAATTATCCAGCAGAGAGAATGAAGGGAGGGTGGGGGAGAGCGAGAGCGCCTGGGCTAGACTGGAGCTGCTGAGGAAAGAACAATAGATCTGCAGTCTTGATGAGCATGACTGAACGTTAGTCTGGAGGTTTGGGGCCAGACGAAGAGCTGTAGGGAAACAGTACAGAATATTCTTTGTCAGAGGTAGAAAGGACAAAGACTGTCAGCTGAGCAGGTAACGAGGAGACGGACACCAATACTGTGAAAAACCCATTATTTCTAACCATTCTGATGTTAGTATGCTTAAAAATAAGTGTTTTTTTATTTTTATTTTTTTTGTTTTTATGGCATTGATGCATGCCATAGAAAATCAGTTTTGGTTCCCTAAAACCTTTCAATTAACAGTTCTTAAAAGAACCACTATAGTGTGAAAAACATATTATATAATCTAAAGAATCTTTTTTTTTTCCTCTATAAAGAACCCTTTGTTCAACGGAAGGATTCCATGGATGTTAATGCCTAAAGAATTTATTTCACCCATAAATGACAATTCTATCATTTAGCATCAAGCGACTCTTTTTTCAATTTTTCATTGTAATCATGCTCGAAAAAGCACTGCAGAAATAGTCCACTATATAATTTCTTTTATTTGTACGACGAATGGATTTTCAAATCTCATTATGACCCACTAATAGCCAACACTTTTAAAATAAAGGTTGCAAAAGGGAAATAATCATTTTGGGTTCCCAAAAGAACCTTTAAAGGGACATTTTTTTCCAAAGATGCGATGACATTTAATGTTGTTCAGTGAATTTTCACACGCAAAATCCAGTCATTTTAATAGAAAATCACGCGATCTGGAATTTCGCATGAGGATGAGATTTCCCCACGCAGGTTTCATAATGGGTTCAGGTGGTCACGCAGAAAGCCGCTTGGTTTGCATGTGACTTCCTCTTGATAGATTGCAACACGTTAATGTCAATATACAATGGACTTTTTTTTTTTTTTGACTGCAAAATTTTGCTCATGTGAACCTTTAGTGTAAAGAACATTTTCATAATCTTTCCACTCTCAAAGATAAAGGTTCTTGGCTCCTATGGGTCCCCCGAAGAACCTTTAAACTTTCCATTGCACAAAAGGTTCTTTATACTGGAAAAAACTTTAGTTTATTAAAAAGTTCTTTACATGAAGAAAAACTGGTTCTTTTGGGAACTTTTCACTGGAAGGTTCTTTGGGGAAGATGGGTCTTCTATCGCATCGCTGTGAAACCCTTTTAGCACCCTTTATATTTTGCAGTGTTGGAGACTAACAGACGTGGACACTATGAACAGTTGCCGTATGGAAGAAAGTTGCATAAATGTTCTTCAGAAAGTCTGCTTAATGTTCCAGGAAAAACTGCAAGGGTTTGGAACGACACGAGGCAGTGTTATTCCAATGGCCAAATATTAATCTTTAGCCTTTAATTATCAAGGTTTCCATACCATTTTCGATCTCCAAAGCTCAGAAACCTGAGCAAAACCGAGTCTTTAGTTTGTGTGCGCGTCAGTCTGAAGTGGCTGCATCACTGCATGCGGCCAGTGCAGTGAGGAGAGGAGAGGGGGGATAAGTCAGACTTATGCTCAGCAGCTCCCTGTTGCCCTGGAAACAGGTGCTGAGATTCTTTTGCCTTTTTTCATCTTTCTCCTCGCTATCGATGTCAATGCCACCTACAACATCCCCCCCCCCCACACGACCTGCTGCATCCCCCTCCCTCCCTCCCTCTCTCCCTCTACTGCAGTCATTTAACAATGTCACAGGCTAGAACAACCAACCCCCCCCCCCCCCCCCCACTATATCGCCCACTGTATGAGGGTCAAACAGCACTCGGGTATTGATCCTCATGAGCGCCGTTAAACCGCGCGTTTTGACGCGCCGCGTCGTCAATCTGACCCCAGTTTATAATCTTAGGGCACGGCAGATTGCGAGATATAATGCCGCTCTGCCAGCTCTGCCCGTCTTTGTGCTCCCATCGGGTGAGCAAAAAGGACAGACAAAGAGTAATCTGACTGCTGAAAAAGACGTCCCCCTCGCGTTCACTCAAACGCACAACCTGGTACGATCATACGCAGCGTTCAAACGCGCGTTTGGGATGCAGCTGTGTTTAAATCGAGATAATTAATGTCTAGGTTCTATTTGCGCTCTTAAAAAAACGTTCGAATTAAGCACGGCTCGCATGACGCGCGCGCATCCAGATCCAGTTCGATTCCGTTTTCTGGCCTTTTTAAGTCAACATTGTTGTGCGCCGCATTCCATTGCAGTGACTTCTGCCTGGCCTGAAGAGGAACATTCCTGGGAAGTGGCTGACCGACAATAACAGTCGGCAGCAAAAAGAGGGCAGGAGCGGTTTGAAAGAGCTGTTCTTTCCAGCCTTGTTCTCTGAAACACCATCAACTAGAAGCTCTGCATTTGCATCATCATGAACAGCGCTGCTAAGCTGTTCACTGTCTGTTCGGGTCATAAAAGAAAGCGAAATGCAAATCATAAACTGCAATCGTACAATCGGGCATAATTAAAACAAACAGGCTTATCAACTTTTAAAAATGAGGAGAAAGCAAGAACTAATAAAATATCTACATTGAATGCAATGAATTTGTGGCGTCTGCAAAATGCATAACATGTCATTATAAATGTGTTTTAGCATTAATTGTGTCATTAGGAAATATGGTTTTAATAGGAAAATAACAAGAATTGTCCACTTTTGTTGTTGTGTGTGCAATCAGTTTTCTTACTCAACCTATCATGTTCAGTTTGAGTATTTTTCTAATAAAGTTTTTTTTTTTTTTAAAGTATTTTAATAATTTTATAATTGTATATACATGTTAAAAAGTTTGGGGTTAGTAAGACGTCTTAATTAATAAAAAAAGTCTTATGCTCGCCAATGCTGCATAGATTTAATCAGAAACACAGTATAAGAGTAATATTGTGAATGTGAAATATTATTAAATTTATTTATATGTAAATAATACATTTATATAAAAGTTTGTATTTTATTGCATTTTAAAATGGAATTTATTTTTGTGATGGGAAAACTGAATTTTCATTAAAAAACATTTCTAATTATAAAATGATTCCTCTCATTAAATATTTTATGCATATATATATATATATATATATATATATATATATATATATATATAAATAGATAGTTAGATAGATAGATAGATATATAGATAGATATAGATATATAAATATTGTCCATTTTATATTGTATTTGTTAATTGTAGGTTTTTCTTTTTATAATATATTTCTTTCTTTTATATATTGTTCTTTTTTTCTATTTTTATAATAAAAACGCAGACTAAAAAAAGAAAATGGACGTTCTTTGAAAGACTCTACACCTGTTGTCAAACCTCCTCACACACTATTTGTTGTTATCATCAAACTACAATTGTCATATTAGAAATGTAGAGTCACCTTAGGCACCGTGTGTTGCATAAAGCTGCTGGATCATATGCAGTTCCATAACTCAGACAGACATTAACAGCCACATCAGAGGCAGAGGCAGCGATTGAAGAGGACATTCTGTCTGTCTCAATCATGCCACAGTCCTCCTAATTGGATGAAAATGGAGAAAGCTGGAAGAAAGTGTGTCATCCAAGATATACGAGCTCTCAAAAAGAGGTATCTGCAATTTATGCTTGCATATTGATTATTTTTTAGATTTGCCATTGTTAAGGGTATATAATGACTGTAATATTATAAACCCGATTCAACACTGAGTCAATGTATTCAGTATTTTGCTGTTGAGTTTGGGGTTGTAGGGCCAGTGGAAGTAGCAGAGATAATGAGATTGCAGCTCGGGACAGAAGGCCAATCATGTGATGGGTCAGACAGCAGAGGGTGCAGGAGAAAAAAAAACCCTCAGGAAAGGAGCAACCATCTGACTCAAACAGGGAGAGCTTTTCACATTTAAAGAGAGCTGTTGTTCCTCTTGCCTGAGGTGAATCTCTGTCCATGGCGTCCCGCTGAGGGTTTCAGGCACCAGTGAATGCAGGTTTGTCCAACAGACATTATGCAGGCCTAACTGAGACACAACGGCCAGTGGTTAGCAGCTGCAGTTTTGTGAAAACACCTCATTTTAAGAACAATACAGAAAAATACAGTTTCAGGAAAAAAGGTACAAAAGTTGTCACTGGGGCAGTACCCTTTCAAAAGGTACTTATATGTACCATTTAGGAACTAACATGTACATTTAAGGCACCAATATGTACCTTTAAGATTCTAATATGCATCCTTTAGGAGTTAATAAGGCACAACAGTGTACCCTTTAGAATTGTACCGTCCCAGTTACAGCCTTTGTACCTTTTCTCCTGAGAGTGTAGCTAGAAACAAAATTAATTTCAGCGTGAGTAAGACAAGTTTATAAAAGAAATGAATGGTTATAATAATTGGAGTGTGGCGTCATCTTGTGGTTAACGTGACGAATGAACATCTGGGAGTATTAAAAACGAACAAGTGAGGAGATATTATTTACCCTTTTCCCCTCCCAATTCTGCTTCACTTGAGTTATGGTAACTACTTTAAAAAACAATAATGTTTTTAAAGCCTGTACACACAATTCACAGAATCAAAAGAGTTCCATACACTACAGTATGAATTAAAGCACTACATAGTGTGTAGTAATTTTAATTGAAAGGAAATGGGTGGCCTATTTCAGCATCCTTTTTTCCCCTTCAGTATACAAGTTTGATTTACATTACATACTTTTTTTGTTTTTCTTTCTTTCTCCTACTCCAATTGAAGTTTGTTTAATTACCCTAAAATCTGATCATGGCAATCATAGCAGCACTCAAAGGACAATAATCTCCATTTGCTGATCCCAAAGATGGCCAGACTAGCTCTAGATTTACCTGATCTCAATAAACAGGTATGTTACAGGTTCCTACAGTGTGTTAATTAATTTGTTAAAAGTAATTTAGCTCAAGTCTGGTCCACTGTATAATATTATCCGAGATGTCTTTTGTTCCAGGGAAAAATCATCATTATTTAACATTCATTTCTGTGGCAAAACATTTTTCAGTAGCATTTTAAATTTATGAACATGTTTTCAACCTAATATTTTTAACAATTTCTCCTGTTGGTACTAATTCCATAATTTCTGTGGCAAAACATTTTTCAGTAGCATTTTAAATTTGAAGTGTGAATAATTTTTTTTTAGAATTCATGCAAATGTTAGGTAAACACTGTAAATCGTGTCAATGTTATATTTACATTCATGCGTTGGGCAGATGCTTTTATCTAAAGTGACTTACATTGCATGCACATTTTTATTTTCCCTGGGATTGCCACAGAGTCTGTCTTGGCTTTGACACAAGATCTCCTGAGGTTCATCTTGTATAAGCAGCAATCATGCAAGACAAAAACTAAATGAACTATCACATAGTGTGCACCATTTGTCAGGCCAAAATAATGTGCCACTGGATGAAAGAAAATAAATATACTTAGGCTGAATTAATTGCATTGCTTATACACATTTTTTTTTATTTTATGCATGTCTGTTGTAAGTATTTTTGAGTCTGTGCTCTGTCTCCAGCCCATCCCTCTCCTGCGACAGCAACAGAACCAGGCCATAACAATTGTCTCAGCAGTAGATTTCCAGTCTGTTAGCAAATGCCTTCTTTTGCACTTTCCCTCACAGTAATATTGTTGAATATTATTACAATTTAAAATAACTTTTTACTCATGTAATATATTTTAAAATGTAATTTATTCTTGTGATGCAAGGCTTACATTTCAGCATTATTACTCTAGCCTTCAGTGTCACATGATCCTTCAAAAATCATTCTAATATGCTGATTTGATGCTCAAGAAACATTAATATTATTATCAGTATTGAAAAGAGATGAAATGTGTGTAAAAACGGATATTTTTTTAACAGGTTTATATGATTAATATAAATTTCAAAAGAACAGCATTTATTTGAAATAGAAATCTACTGTAACATCATGAGTGTCTTCACTGACACTTCTGATCAATTTAATGCATGCTTGCAACT
The DNA here is from genome assembly GCF_018340385.1 of Cyprinus carpio. Lineage (NCBI taxonomy): Eukaryota > Metazoa > Chordata > Actinopteri > Cypriniformes > Cyprinidae > Cyprinus > Cyprinus carpio. Next base: position 20,677,115 of record NC_056606.1, on the reverse strand, counting down.
TTTAAACGGGAGTTAATATGTTAGTGATGCGTGCAAATATTTCAAAGGATGAGCAAGACATTTATTTTCATTTCAGTGCAAGAAAATGTAATTTCCTTTAACTTCTTTAACAGCATCAAAACCAGATGGACTGGTTAGTTTTGAAAGGATTAGCATTCCACCATCACAGCTCCCTGATTGGAATAAGTAGGTAGCACTAGTAATACAGTAAATAGACTAAAGGGAGCTGACATGCCTCTTACTGATCGTGTTGGACTTTAGACAGAAAATGCCCCTGAGGAGCCTTCACATCTCTTCAGAAGGATCCATTGAGAAAGAGGGTGCAGGTATGCTGCAGGTCAGTTTCATCTATCATCAGTTTTGTACCCGTTCTCATCTACAAGTTTCATCTACATCATGTTGTTCTGGACAGGTGGACAAATCAATTGGTGGAGAAGTGCTGAAGTCAGGACTGGTTCAGAAGGAGATCCTCTTCCTCATGAGTCCAGAGCTCATCGTGGCCAGACTCTTCACAGAGAAACTGGCTGATATTGCGTGCCTTAAGATCACAGGTAGCTACTGTTGGGGCATTTAGCACAACGTTATCTTAAACAAGGTTTTATAGTCTAAACAGATTTGAAAACAGTATCATCATCATATACTTGCTGACTTTTCTTAAAATCATACACTGAACAACAGAAGATCACACACACCAGGGCCCATATTCAAGAAAATTCTTAGTGCAAAGAGTGTCACGTACTTAACTATACACACACACACACACACACACATACTTGCATTTGTGGTTTACACTCCATAGGCGTAATGGTTTTTATACTGTACAAACTGTATTTTCTATTGCCCTACACCAACCCTACACCTAAACCTACCCCTTACAGAAAACTACTGGCAATTTTTGAATTTCATAAAACACTGTTTTGTATGTTTTTTAAGCCTTTTGTTGTACGGGGACACAGGTAGTGTCCTCATAAACCAAGTTTACCTTGTAGTACCCATATCATTACACACATCTGTGTCCTCATAAACCATATATACCAGTACACCAAATGTACCAATTTTTTTTTGTTTGTTTCTGTAATGGTTAATCCAGCAGTATGTGTAAGCTCTTTAGTCACAGTAGTTTTTTGTTATTATGTTTGAATAAAGACTAGTTATTTCATTTTGTTATTTGCCAAATGACAATTTTTGATAGGTGGTCTAATAAATTTGTTAAACACTGTATATATATATATACATATTCTTTGCATCAGTTCTGTAGTTCTGTAGAATGGCCCTGGCCCACACACACTCTTATATGGGTAGATTACTTACGAATTGTAGTCCATTACTGATTCCAAATTACTTGACAAAAATTGTAGTTAATAATGTAATCCATTACATTACTCATTTTAGGTAATATAATCAGACTACTTTTTTTATTTTTGACCTAACTCGTTTATCACATTGATTTAAATAGGATGATCTTGTACCATCTTGATATAAAGAATAAAAAGTCTAAGAAAATATATTCCATTCACTGTTATTAAGAACAAGTGCATTAAACATTACATTACATCAAGGTTTCCAAAACTAGGGTTTGTAAAGGAACTGCAGAGGTTCGTGAATTTAATGAAAAGCTAATATTAATTAATTAATAATAATTAATTAAATAATAATAATAAAAATCATTTTAAAATAAAATCAATCAAAATAAATAGTCCCCCAACTATCTCTACAACTTTGCTTCCTGTCTAACTACTGTTCTCTCAAATAAAAGGCAAAAATGCCAAAAATAAATCTTTAAAAAATATATATACAGTATGCATTATTTGTTTACCTGCATGTAATGTGACCATTAACTAATGTCAGAGAACTGTGGACATGCAAATGTGATGTTATATTAAAATATTTATTTTAAAATCTCAGGGGTACATTCAAGTAAATATATTAGGTGAAACAGGTTCAGAGGGCAAAACAAGTTTGTAATCCGTTACTATCCAGCTCTCTCTATATATATCAGACATGTGTGTGTGTGTGAGAGAGAGTGTGAGAGACAGAGAAAGAGAGAATAGGGTAAAATAGGAAAAAATATACCCTATTTAAAACCCTTTTATTTATTTATTTTTTTGGACAACCAATCAGAGTCTTCAATAGAATTTGTCTTACCTAGCAACAGGGTCAGCCCTGTCTCCTCACTAGGAAGAAAGTTTTTGTCTTTTCCTTGCTCAGAGTTGCTCTCAGATTGTTCCTGAACCACTTTTTTTTTTAGGATTTATTTTTGGTGTCTTGCCTTCATTATGATATGACAGTGGAAAGCAGACAGGAAGTGAAGTGGGAGAGAGTGGGGGCAGGATCGGAAAAGATCCTTGAGCCGGGATTCGAACCAGTCCCTCCAGGATTTCGTGGAAGTTTTTTCAGATTTTTGCGGCCTAAAATGACTGATTTTGCTGCGGCTTTTCTCAAAATTTGTGGTGGTATTTGCGGCATTTCTTATTGTTTTGCAGTGAAAATATACCACAGACAACATTCTTCTAACACTGTTATGACTTTTCTGACTTCGAGAACCACTGTAGGGCTCCAGACTAACATTTGAGGACACCAGCACTAGTGTCATTAAGTTCTACAGAAGGTGGCACCAGCACCTGACAGTAAAGCACTCACTCTAATCGCACATGTACTCAATCTCTGAGATGTCTGTTTGATGTCTGCATTTACATATGCAAGATGTATTTTAAAGAGTGCTTGTTAATCTGCAGTAACGTCTCTAAGATGTTTCCTGTCAGATGTCAAATAGACATTTATTAGAATGCATGTAAAACTGCTTCTGAGACTTTTATCAGATTACACAGCAGATGATTCCCAGATCTTTAGCAGACGTCTTACAGATGTAATAAATATTTTACATCTGATAAAATGTTCTTTTATTACTGTCATTCATAATTTCTAAATATAATTTAATGAATACTAAAATATATATTAGAGAGTGGAAATGGCCTATAAGTACTAATCTGCAGCCATCTACCAGTGGTAATTTAATATCTTTTTTATTTTTAAATAAGTGTTTGCTTTCCTACAATATGAAACTTTTAGTTTTATACATGGGGGAAACCTATAAAGGATGAACAAATATTGTCACATTAAAAATAATTTTTAAATTTGAAAATATTGAAAGCATTGAAGTGCTGGGAAAAGTTGTGTGAAGCATTTAAAAACACTTGAAAACATCAGACCATTTCTGCCACAAGTTGTTCCTGTAGTTTTACTGTTAAATCCATGAACGGTGGTGGAGATTTGTGTTTATTGAACAATGTTTTTCCTGGTTTCCACATCAGTGGCGTTTGTTCTGATATCTGTAGCTTTAACAGAATTCTGCGCTGAATCTGAATGCCTCTCACAAGATTTTACAGAGATTGTATTGATTCTGTGGTGAATTCGACTGCTTTCTTCACAGTGTATCTCCCAGCGCTGTGTATAACGGTGTCACGTGATTGAGATCAGCCCGCGGCTCCGGCTCGAGCAGATAAACGGTTTGTGCTGTGTAGCCCAAAGGAGTAGCGCAGATTCGTTTCACTTTTGGTTCGTTTATCCAATGTAGCTCTTGTAAATCAGTCACGATGAGAACGTAAGGCTGTTCATTCCATTTTTGGAACTGAGAAACAACCTTTCTTTGACTGAATGTGCATTGCGATGACATCACGGGACACGTCTAGGACCAAAATCTGCAGAAAATCTGCTGCAATTACGGAAATTTGCGAGCTTTTGCGAAAATTGCGGAGTTTGCTTGATTTTGCGATAAATTCAGCGATTGCAAAATCGCAAAATCCTGGAGGGACTGTCGAACTTGGGACGTCGTAACACAATGGTGTTGTATGTCGGTGCACTGCCCACTAGGCTAAATTAGGCACATGAGCTGGAACTATTAATAGACTACAATAGTAGCTCTTAGGTTAATGCTATACACTATACACTACTGTTCAAAAGTTTTTAAATTATTAAATACTTAAAATACTTTTATTCAGCGAGGACTTGTTCAGTCGGCAACATAAATAAATAAATGCTCTTCTTTTGAACTTTCTATTCATAAATGAATCCTGAAAAAATGTATTATGGTTTGCACAAAAATATGAAGCAGCTGTTTTCAACACTGATAATAATAGGAAATGTTTATTGAGCAACAAATCAACATATTAGAATGATTTCTGAAGCACCATGTGACACTGAAGACTGGAAAATTCAGCTTTGCGTCACAGGAAAAAAATACAATTTAAAATATATTACATATAGATTTCTTTTTAATTGTAATAATACTTCACAGTATTACTGTTTTTATTGTATTTCTTTTAAAAGACTTTCTACAAAAAACATTAAAAATAATTCCAAACTGTACCGTTTATGTAGAAACTACAGTTCAGCATTATTTTTAAAAGTGTTTTTACATTGTATTTTTAAAATATATTTTTAATAGCCAAATTCAAGGACCAAGGGTGTTCAGTGTTGCTCTGCAAACATAAAATAATACAGTACTAAATGTAAGCTAGTTGTTTTTCAACTTCTGGTTAACAGTAACCTGATCATTTCTACTCTTAACAGATAAACTGTACAAGTTGCTGAAAGAATTTGGTGAACACTACGCTTGTGAACATCACTCGGCAACAAATGTGTACAGATTCATCAGAGAGAAGATCAGACATAAGAATAACTTACTGTAAATCTGTCTGGCTTCAGCAGTATTAAATATGTAAAGCTGCTTTGAATGTATCAGATTTCTGAAAGATCAGAATAATGTAACAATGTAATGCAATGTAATGTAACAATATAAAAAACACATGCTCTATGTGTTGTACTTGTTTTTGGACCAAAGGTGTCATATTAACTTAATTGTTTACCTTAATTAAAATGTGTTATAGTCAGTCACGCTTCATATTAATTAACAAAAAATTCAGATTAATTAAAGATCATCTGATAAAGTGCACAAGACATGTCTTTATTAATGCAAAATAAACTGCTCATGTTAAATGTGTAGTTTTCTTGCATCATTTGTAAGTACAACAAGCAAACAGATTGAAATTGATATGAATGAAGTATTATAACAGTAGTCTGAAATAAACATAAGCCTAAGAAAATAAATAAATCCTTTTATTTTATGTCCTGAAGAGAGTCTTTCCGCTTGTTGCTTAATCGCAGCTTATTGTTTTTTAAATAACAAGAAGATAAAATGATTGTTTCAGCTTTCAGTTCTTGAATTCACCTACTGAAGTTCATTATAATTTGGCACTGAGTGTTTAGAGGGTGAATGGGAGAGATGAAGAGGATAAGGAAGAGAGATAGGGTGTCTTTACATTTCCAGCTATATTATAAAACTGCTAAACACAGGCAAGCTAACTTGTTCCTTTTTCGCAATAATTTAAAAATGCATAGGGTTCCATGCATGCCCTTTAAAGCCCTCATGCTATCATGACTTTTCAGTGTCTCACTTCTGAGACATCCATGCCAACTCAGGTAACGGACAGTGGAAACATTTTCTTGCGCTGTTTTGTGCGTATTCAAAAAAAATAAAATAATTTGTATTATTGAGGGGAAACCTCTAGTTTAAGCTGTATATCACTTTAAGGCCCTATTAAAACCATCATTAACATGCCTCAGAGACACATGCATGCAAACTTATCCCATTACCATGTCATTGCTTAAAGCTTGCATCCTTTCATAAAACCTGCATAGATAGGCCTCTCATACCTACTGTACAGTGCAAAGCAAACCTGTGCTTTGGTCAGGAGATTGCTAGCTGCCAGCCTGCCTTCTAATGCTAACAGCGGGGTGTGAGTTTCCTGAAAAATGAGGGACAGAGGGATGGTAATGAATGGAGGGGATGGTGTGAGGTGCTTAGGACTGGTTCTGAAAAGCATCCAGGTTGAAGGCTGTGTCCATGAACCGCTCCAGCTCCACAAGATGAGCCTTCTTGTTGCCTGTGGCGGGTGCAGCTGCAGGCTCTCGGCCGGCATACCTGAAAAGAATACATGTAAATATAAATGTAAATGCATGTTTTCATTTATCCAAAGTGACTTACAAATGAGGTCTTACATGCATTATTACATGGCTTACATGCATTAGCAACACATGATAATTGGGTACAAATACTGTTGCATGAATGCATAGCATGGAAACTTGTTCAGGTTAACCCAAAGTAAACAAACAAACAAACAATTAAATGGATAGTTCATTTTCAAATATTAAAAATTCTGTCATTAATAACTCACCATAATTTTGTTCCAAAACCCATGAACTTTGATGACCTTTGTTCATCTTTGGAAAACAAATTAAGATATTTTTTTATGAAATCCAAGAGCCTTTTTACCCTCCATAGACTGCAACTCAATTGAAATGTTCCCAGACACAGAAATGTAGTAAGGACACTGGTAAAAAAGTCCATGTGACATCAGGTGTTCAACCGCAATTTTATGAAGCTAAGAGAATAATTTTGTGCATAAAAAAACCCAAAATAACGACATTCAACAATTATTCTCCTATACAAAGTATAGAATAAAGTTATTATTTTTGTTTTCTTTACACACAAAAAGTATTCTTGTAGCTTCGTTAAACTGCGGTTGAACCCCTGATCTGGGAACATTTCAGTTGCTGCTGTCTATGGAAGGTTGTTTGCTTACTTTAGGGTGACCTGAAGAAGTTTTCATGCTATGTATTCATGCAACAGTATTTGTTGCCAATTATCACTTGTGTTGATAATTCAGTAAGTGATGTAATTTCAGTTCCCAGAACATTTTAGAAATCTCTCGAATTTCATAAAAAAATCTTCATCTTGTGTTCTGATGATGAAATCTTACAGGATTGGAACGACAGGGTGAGTAATTAATGACAGAATTTTCATTTTTGTGTGAACTATCCGTATAAATTTGAAACATGTTTAAAAAATTATGATTATTATTATTTATGATTAATTATTACTATATTATAATAATACTACATTATACTATTATATTATAATAGCATTATCACTTATTTTACTATTATTTTTAAAATACATTTTTATTATTTAGCCATTAAAATATTTAGTATTAGCAATGCAGTCATTTTTACAGTATCATTTCTAAATATGAATAAAGAAAAACAGAGAACATTTATTGTAAAACTATGTTTCTAAAAAAAAAAAAAAAAAAATATATCATGAAAATATTGTCAATATTACTTGACACTAGGGCTGTCATCGTTAACACTTTAACATATGCAATTAATTTTACAATCCTTAACGTGTTAAAATAATTTAACCCAGTTAACGCAAAATTACTGAAGCACAGTAATTTCTATTCTAACCCTTTAATCCAATTTTGCTTCTCTGCTTACGATCAGATAATTTTAAGCTGGTAAACTCTGGGAAAGTTTTCATTCCAATGATCCAGGAACCAAATATAATTATTTTAATTTTGGAGGAAATATATAGCCTAGTTCTTGAGAGATTTTGTGAGATTCATTCTAAAGATGAATTTAAAGGCATGAGTTACCAAATGGGACGGGTGTTGTTGAAGGTTCTGCTGATGCGTGGCTTGACATAGTCGTAGTAGCCTTGATTCTTATGCTCTTCCTGGCACCACAGCAGCTGAGCCTGCGGATACTTCTCTGCCTCAGCTTTCACCAGGTCAAATGGGAACGGAGAAAGCTGGACAATAATACATTTCAAGTCATCAAACACATCTTTTAACTACAAAGGGTGCAGGCAAGAAGTGAAAATGATAATGCTGGACTAGTATAATGAGCATTCTTATCATAGAGAAATAAATCCAGAACATGGCCCATTTACTAAATATAAGAATGAAAGTGTATGCAGGTACCTGCTCAATGCGGCTGATGGCCACTGTGTCCTCCAGGCCTCTGGTCTTTCGTTCTTTGGTGAGGTCGTAATAAACTTTTCCTGTGCAGAAGATGAGACGCTTCACTCCAGCTGAATTCTGTGATGCACTTCCTTCTTCAGGAATGAGACGTCTGAAGTGTGTGCCTAATCAAACCCGAACACACCAGAACATTACTAAAAATGCTCTAGCAGGACATTCTATGGCAAAGGATTGCCAAGATTTCAAGTGGACAAACCTGGTAACATGTCGTCAAATTTTGACTTGGCCTCCGGGTGCCGTAGCAGTGATTTAGGCGTGAAGATAATGAGCTAGAGCAAATAGAAAGAAAGATTAAAACTTCATGAAACCGCAAATTAGCTACAAATAGATTCCCACAATATTTGACCAATACATTTCATGATTTTTCTAAGTCCAGGATTTTTTAAAATATTTACATGGTTTTGCTGATGAATCCATTCAAAACAATGTGTAACCCATTTTCAGTAAATCACTGAAAAAGCTACTTATAAATAAAGATTTAGTCACAAATTGGACATTAGCTATTAAATTAAATATTTTAGAGAAAAAAATACTCAAATTTCCATAGCAAATACTGGTAAAAAAAAAAAATAATAATTGTATAGCCTGAATGCACTGTAAGTTGCTTTGGATAAAAGCGTCTGCTAAATTCATAAATGTAAATGTAAATATATGTTTTTTCACGAATAATCCATGATTTCAAGAACTGGAAAGAAGTTTTAAAGTTCTCTGATATTTTCATGTTTTTCGTGGAGAGGGAAACCTGTAGAGATGATGAACAGAGTGAAATGTCTCTTACAGGCTTTCTGAAGGGCAGAAGGATCTGCCTCCGAAGAACATGGAAGTAATTTGCAGGTGTGGAGCAGTTCACCACAATCCAGTTACAGTCATAAAGCTGCCGGACGGCAAAGTCCTCTGTGATTATCTGTGTCAAACAAATGAGTATTAAGACCGTTATTTATAGTAAATATTGTGTTCGGTTAAAATTTTCATTCTTAAAAAAAGCTAGAGATTTACCGGGAAAATGTCAGGGTCATCATTGCACATCTGCAGAAATCTCTCTGGACGGGCGGAGGAGTGCTCTGGTCCCTGAAAAGATCAGCAAGAAAGTAATGAAAAAGGGAGCGGATGAGAAGATGGAAGCTCAGAGGTGGATTAAAGATGAAAAGACCTCACCATGCCCTCCATGCCATGAGGCAGCAGCAGCACAATGCCGTTCTGTCGAACCCACTTGGCCTGGCCGGGGGAGATGAACTGGTCGATGATGCACTGGGCTGTGTTATGAAAGTCTCCAAACTGAGCCTCCCAGAGGACTAGGGCATTAGGACTCGCCATGGAAAAGCCAAGCTCGAAACCTGGACACAATGAGACAGACCTGAGGATATGCTTGTTCAGTGGGCATATAATGTGCAGCTTCTTCTGGGATTGTTTGACCGACAGCAACCAGCCACAGTTCATTTGGTTTATACCCACCAAGAACCCCGTATTCTGACAGGGAGCTGTTGCACACTGTATATGGAGCTTGGTTCGGGTCAATGTAGTTCATGGGAATGCAAGTCCGTTTGTCAACGTTCTGATCATGTAGCACATGGTGCCGATGACTGTATGGGGATAAAAAGGTAGACTATGGAGAATCAAGTGGCAAATCAAGTTCATTCAGAAGCACGAGATACAGCTGCTCTCACCTGAAGGTCCCTCTCTCCACATCCTGACCACTGAGACGCACATGAATGCCTTCCTTTAGAAGAGAACCTAAGGCCATGTATTCTCCCAGAGCCCAGTCCACTGAGCGATTCTGCACCATCGTAGCCCTGCCCTTCAGGATACGGGTAAGACCTAGAAGAAGACGGACAGAATGAGTACAGATGATGGCTCGAGCCAAAAAATATTTTTAAGATGGATTTGAGCCAAATTCATTTATTGGTGATTTCTGTTTTTGAAACACAAGCTTATTTTGAAGATTTCAGAATTTCTGCATTCAAGTAGATAGGAACTGTAGATATAACCGGTTACCAACATGCTTAAAAAATGACTTTGGGTACAGGCCATTTGCCTTTTCATAATTGTGTGCAGGTGTATGCAGAGATGAGAGTGAAAAGATACCTCCATGGATAGTGAAATCCTCCACAGGCACAGAAGAAGCCACCTGACCAATGTGACTAAGCACTTCTTCATTAAGACCAGTGGATGGACAGCTCATACTCTTGGGTTGACCGTCCAGAGTGAAGAAACCTGTAGAGTTAAGCACAAATGTCAAGTCAAGTAGATTTCAGAGGAAATACACGCATGTAATACACACACGTAAAAGTGTCTCAGTATGGAGACATTGTACATCAACACAAACACACACACACACCTGGCCAAGGTGAGTCAAGCCAGTGCTTGATGTGCAAGATCTTCTCATCTTTAGAACGATTGTACGCTTCCTCACAGATTTTGTCATACTTGGCAATTTCCTCCTACAAGGACAGACAGGCAACATTATATAAATGTAAATATTCACACAAGTCATTTAAGTAAAAAAGTATTTGAAAAATATTGTCAATGTTTCCTATTATCGAAACTACAACTTAAACACTACAGATAAAAAGTTTGGGGTCTGTCAGATTTTTTAATGTTAAAGTCTGTTATGTTTTGGTTAAAGTTTCAGTAAAAACGGTAATATTGTAAAATACTACAAAACAGCATTTTGGTAAAAACATGTATAATGTTATATAAGATTTCTGTCACTTCTGATCAATTTGATCTATTCCTGGTGAATAAAATTATTAATTTCTTTCAAAACAATATCTTTCCGACCCCAAACTTTTGAATGTCAGTGTACATATTCATTTTAGGAGTAATATTTGCTTAATCTGACCTCATATTCCTGTCTGCTTACGGCTCCTTCTGCAATGAGCTTTTCAGCATATTTCTGCAGAACAGGTTTCTGTTTCTTTATCTGTTTGTACATCAGCGGTTGCGTGAACATCGGCTCGTCCATCTCGTTGTGGCCGTTCCGTCTGTAGCTCACCTACAGCACAAATGAGAACACCAGAGTCAACACCTAAAACACGTCTGACACACAGCTGGAAACATTCCGGCTTAAAAGAATGTGCTTCCCTACCAGATCAACCACCACATCTTTATGAAAGGTGGCTCTCCATTCTGCTGCTACATTACACACATACATCACAGCCTCAGGATCGTCTGCATTAACATGGAAGATGGGAGCGTTGACCACTCTGGCCACATCCGTGGGATACGGCGAGGAGCGTGCCATCCGAGGGTCAGTAGTAAAGCCAATCTAAAGAGAGGGGAACAACAATATTTAAAGAAAACACAAATATTTGCCTCAAAAAAAGTCAAACTTACATGGCAGTTTCAACCCTTTTGATAAATGGCACCATTTTAACCACATATTTTCTCTTCAAAAGCCAAGAAATGTTAACCATCTTTTCAGGACAAGTGATCATGAAATTATATGTGTTATTCCAAAACAAGAACCTATATAATATATTTATACAAAATTATAAATTATACAATACTACAGTTGGCCAGGTATTGTTTTAAGAAATTAGTGCTTTTATTTAGCAAAGATGCATTGAATTGAGCAAACATTAATAATAAGAAGAAATGTTCCACTTCCTTGAACAGCAAATCAGCATATTAGAATGATTTCTGAAGGATCATGTGACTCTGAAGACTAGAGTAAGGCAGCTGAAAAACTCAGCACTGACATCACAGAAATAAATTACATTTTAACATATGATAAACAGATAAGAGATATATTAAATTGCAATGATATTTCACCGTATTAGTGTTTTTACTGTATTTTTGATCAAATAAATCCAGCCTGGTAAGCAAAACAGACTTCAAAAACATTGGGGGAAAAAAATCTTACAGACAAACTTTTGAACTGTAGTGTATAATCAATTTAAAGTTGTCAAAGTGCCCTGCTGTTGAGTGTGTGTGAGAAACAGACCTGGTTGTTTACGACCACGTGAATAGTGCCATGTGTGGTGTAGGACGGGAGGTCACTCAGGTGGAAGGTCTCATAGACGACACCCTGACCTGCGAAGGCTGCGTCTCCATGCAATAAGATGGACATCACTCAGAGACAAGGACACAGTCTTCTTAGTGACACCATGTCAATCGTGTCTTGTTGTCTGATCACAAAAGATGATTTAAGACTGTTTTAAAAACTGTTTACATAATACAACCGATCACACGTTTGTCTTTGAGGGAACTGTTTAATCTTTGGATACAGGCCTCTTGATTTGTACTTCTCTTTACAAAGTCACAGTCCATGTCTGTAACTTTGAGGTCATCTATATACTAGCATACTACTTGACCAAGTAAACTTTAAGCTTATGCCTGCACTAGAGATCTACAGTAATAATAGGTTTGTTTTCCTGATGCACTGATAAAAATTCTGCTAATGCAATAATGGGGTAGTAGGGGTCTTTAAAATAAACACTCAAGTTTAATAACATAAGCATAGATGCTGGAAGCACGAGGGCAGTTCACACACCCTTTTGCCGTCAGAGTCACCGCAGTAGAACTGCTCTGCCTTGGTCTTGCCCTGCACTACAGGGTCCACTGCCTCCAGGTGTGAAGGGTTGGCCATCAGAGACAGAGTGATGTGGCGATCAGTGACTCGGTTGATGCGTCTGTGGTACATACCCAGATGATACTTCACATCACCTGAGCCCTAAACAAAGAGAAACTGAAACATGAACAGCACTGGAATGATAATGATACATAATTTGTATAATTTTTACATCATGTGGGAGAGGACACCTGCTTTCACAAAAAGCATGTCACCATGGATTGTTTGCAGATCTAATTAAGTGAACCACAATTACAGTACTGAATGTTTTACGTATCACTGCTCCGGTTGTTCCAGATTTGCAACATTTGTTAAACATGATCACGTTCATATTAAAGTTGTCATGAAATGAAAATTAAACCTATTTTCTAAATGCATGTTACTGTGAACAATTCAACCATGCACATTTTTTTAGTTACATCATAATTATGGAAGCTTGTTTCTGTCACAGGTAAAGAAAAAAAAAAAAGATAACTGCGACTTTTTATCTCACAATTTCTGACAATTAGAAAAGAAATGTGATACATGAACTGTGATACATTGTGAGACAAAAACATAAAAAATAATCAATTTATAAATAAAATTAAATATAAAAAAAAGCATACAATAAAAAGACAATTGCAATAATTTATTACTCATCAGCAAAAAAATAAGAAAGATGTAAACTGGATTCTGAGAAGCATACAGTTTAAAGCGGCTTGCACTTCTTTCGGATGCCTGTGCTGCCATATGCATTTAAGACGTTTTTCTCAGCACAACTTATTTCTTATGGCTACATCCTTATCTGCAAATGTTAGAACGTCACACCAGTATTTGAATCATGACTTCAAAACCGAGGTACCAAGGTCATTTTTGTGGAAGAATTGACTGGAACTGAAATTTGTTTTGTAATCTCTATAATGAGCTAAACAAAGAACTATTGCTGAAGGAAATTAAGGTGGCTTGAAAGAGCTGCTCACCTCATCTGCAGCTTCCAGCTTTGAATCAAACTGGCAGAAGATCTGGTCCAGCTCCTTACGGATCACATTAGCAAGCACATTCAGACGGCCTCTGATGGAGAGCAGAAAATTCAGACACGTTTCAATGGCCCTACATATATACTTCATTAACCAGTATACATTGTACAGAAGGGCGGCACTCAACTAAAGATTTGTCTGGTCGACTAGTAGTCGCTCATTTTAAGCATTAGTCGAATAATCACACGTTTATTAATAAACCATTCAAATCTTAATAATGATCCTTTAATTGTCTACATAGCCTAATAAGCACTCAAGTGCACACGTAAAGCTTGCCAAAGCAAACCGCAGAAGTAATAATTACGAATGTGGGTTTTCACACACACATTGATTTATTACAATATCAAAACTGACCGCCACAAATAGATTTTCCAAAAGGCTTTGATTTCATTGAATAAACACGAGCACTGCACGTTTCAAAATCCAAAAACCGGTGCTGGTGTTTTTATATCACTGTATTTCAGAAGGAACCCGACTGTATTTAGAAAATTTTCGATTTCATTTTCATTTTGCATTTTGCATGTAATGCTTGATAAGGCAGCGTTTGTGAGCTCAGCGCTGCTTTGCAGCCGTGACCGGAGAATCCTGTATCTCTCCCGCTCTTAAAGCACCTCCTGCTGGCAGAAAATGAATTTGCATATATATGTATATATGAGGGCGGGGGAGTGCTGCCAAAAATAGAGTGTAAGGAACCGTCAAAATAAAAGTTAATTTTTACATAAAGGCATTGTGCTAGAAATATTACTATTATTTAGTAGAATGTATATGATACTGCTACTACTGTTAAAAAAAAATAAAACTTTATTTTTTAAAAGAAATAAATCACACAATGTTTTTTCCATGTTTTAATTTTAATAGCAAATCCCCTTTATTTAACAAAACATCAAATGTGTTTAAATTTCATTAATTAAAAGACAAATAAAATTTGGGTGAAACTTGTTTACTGTTTTTCATAATTATAATACCTGTAGAAAAACTTTAAACACAATTGTAAATAAGTACAAAGAATGGAATTGGTTTTATTTTTAGTGATAAAAAGTTTTTTTTTTTTTTATTTAGCATATTTTTGTGTTTTGCTTTGGTACCAAAATTGGTAAACTAGTGACAGTTTACTAACAAGTAACGATACCGAATACTTAAACTTTTTTAACGTAAAAGCACTACTAGTATCTGTAAATATTAAGCTGCAAAAGTCGATTTAAATATGAATCCTGCATGTTCTGCCTGTCTCTGTTAATGAATGGAGCAGACACGTGGTTTCATTTACTACACACACACTGAAGCACGCGTGACGCTCGCGGTGATTTCAGCGCCTGCCGTGCCGTCTCTCTAAATGATGACATAAACACATGAACAACATCTCCAGAACAGCTCTGAGAGTCACTTCATGAGCATTTGACCATTTGATTTGAGTAAAACTAGCATCATATTTCATACACAGAACTGTAAAGATATTCACGGCAACCCATCAAAATAAAAGTCCGGTTTGATTTGAAGACATAGTGACTTTAACCATTTTTCAGTAGAATGTGCATAGCCTACTAATACTACTGCCCTTTGTTTGCCAAAAAATAAAGTTTGCTTAATTTTCAATAATTAAAAGATAAATGATAAATGAAATTAATGTTTTATGCCTTCATTTAATAACCAGAAAAATGTAAAAACAGAATTTCTGAGGGGGAAAAAAATCATAAGGCTACTTTAAGAAAAATATAAATTAAGTTTTATGCATTCAAATAATTAGACATGCTAAAACACAGAATTTAGTAACAATAAAAAATATAAATATGGTGACAAAAAATAAAACATTTCATAGGGCCCTAAATGTATTTTTTGTTCAACTTTTAATAAATTGATGTGAAAATGTATTATTCAACAATTATAATAAATAATAAAACATGCTTTTTAATTAATACAATTTAACCATTTTACTGACTGATATTTGTGTTGTTTATTATTTATACTAATTATAATTTTTGTGCAATTACTTGCCTGTCATTTGAGTTTGTGGCAAAACATTTTGCAGTGTTTACATGTTGTTTATTACTGAATAAAATTTATTAAAATGGATGTTTAATTTCTTAAAGTACAAGTTGATTTCAAAATGCACAAAAAAATAAAGCATTTTGTGTTTTTCGGTTGAATAAAAGACAATTTTTCCCTATATATTTCATCATTGAGGATTTCTTCAAAAAAGTCTATAAATCTCGTCTCGTTCTTGTGGGATAAGTGTCTCGTCACACCCCTACTTTAAATACATTATCCATTAGTCACCGTTTACACTGAAAGTAATACAATCAGAATCATTCTCGACAAAGTTTCCGTGCTGCGTTAGTTATTGTTTGTTATTAAAATTTTAATCAGGTAACTTGTCCGGTCAGGCAAGTAAAATTCTCTTTCACTTGCCCCTTCACAAAATCCACTTGTCCCGGAAAAGTGTTAATGTCGAGCCCTGATTTAGATGTCCTGCCTGAGTACTGTATTACCACATAGACCAGCCGTTAACTATCTCTCCGTCACGGACTACGTGACTTCACCACTTACTGTGGATTGTTTTATTATTTTCTGTGACTAAGCCACTGATAAAATTTTGGTCGACCAAGCCTCTTCTCATCGACTAATGGTTAGTCGACTATTAAGGGGCAGCCCTATTGTACAGTTGGTTGTTTCTCTACCTGTGTGGCATTCCCATGATAACACTCTCCACTCCGTTCTCACTAGATTTGTCGATGATGGTTTTGAGTGCAGGAATGAGGGACTCGCATCCTTCTAGGCCAAAACGTTTCTCTGATGACCACTTCCTCTGCAAGAACTCCTCAAACCTGGCAGCATTACAAAAACATTCACATAATAAAAAGAATGTTATTGCATTAAATAACAAGATATTAAAGCAAGTGTCACCTGCAAACAAATGATGTAATGTGATTTGTTTGACAAAACTGATTCCCTTTCCTTTGTGTCAATATTAGTGGATGTATGAATTAATTTCCATTTTGTGAAGGGTTTTGCTTAAATTATTTGAATGGCAAATAATGCATTCAGGTCTACAGAAAACTATGGCATGGACAGACCTTGTTGAGCGGACCATACGGGCCAGTAGCGTCCTTTTCTCGTCCAGTGTAAACTGCATCACTCCCGGCTTCTCAAACTTCTCTCTGATCCACTGGCACTGCTGCAGGTCATTGATGAACATGAACTCCACTCCGATGTGCTGACAGTAGGCCATCTGCATAGTGCAGCGAGAGAGAAGTCATGCAAAACAGCCAATCTTTATAGTTCGATAGCAGAAAGAAAACAAATTTGTTATGTTGTTGGTGGATATGTACCTCTAAACGCCGGATGATTTCCCTGAGAGTAAGACTACCTTCACTTCCCCCAATGAAGGTTGTGGTAGGAAGCCGGAAAACTTTATCCAGATCCGCTTCTTCCAGTCCATAGAATCCTGGCAGCAGACATGCAAACACATGGATGGGGAAAGGGGAGGAAGGGCAAGCGAAACAAAACACCACAGTGGATCCGACCGACACACATAAACACAGAGGACAAATTGAACTGCGTTAGATGAAGTACTGATGTGGGACAAGTGTGTAATAAGTGTAATTTTTTATAAGAGCACAATAGTGCAAATAAGAGCACATTCAAGCACATAAGACACAGAACATGCAAAGAAAAAGCTAAGCCAACAGTATAAGCAGAGGAAAGATGAAATATGAGGGTGAAAAACAGATCTATTCCAGCCCGGTCCACCAGTGCCACAGGGAGTGCATGCATAAGATGCTACAGATGGCAACTTGTTAGTCAAAACATGCATGTTTGAACGAACACATTTTACCTAGAAATGTGTTTCAGTGTACAGTTGAACTCTTTTCTCATTGATTAATAAGCAACATGTGAGTGTATTCCATAAAGCAGAAATGTAGACTAGAATCTCGCATACCAGTTTGCTCTGACCTATGATCTCAGAAACATGGCGTTCCTTCACAATGTGTGACACTGAGTTGTTCCTGTTTACTTATCTACACAACATACATGAACAAATGTACCTCATTTCTGCAGGCAAGGAAACATGATAACGTTCCTGCAACACCAGTAAAACAAGATTATGCTAAACTAAACACGATCACAAAAGTGAAAGAAGAAAGACCAAACTGAGAACATAAGCACAAATAACAATAAGTCTTGTCAAGTCCAAAGTGATATTCTGGTCTCTAGACCACATCCTTCAATGTAGGTCTGTAGGAATATAAAACAACAACAACAGCAACTCATAATCAAGAGTCACATAATCCCATGTTGCAGGTTAACCACCACTGTTGATTAATGGGTACATAAATCACTCAAGATATGTATATCATTTTTAAAATGTCTCAAAAATGGCCTTAAAGACCAGTTTTTTACGTTTTTGGTATTAACGGGGTTTTTTTACGCAATTCGGTGATGACGTCACATTGGGGAGAAGTGGAGGAAAGGTAGCCTCAGCCTAGTATGATGCGCGTTCCAGGCAACCCGTAACCCGTGTTTTTCCAACCTTAAACCCGTGAAAGTGCACTGGAACGGCAGTCAAACCCGTGACTTCCCACCCGTGAACTCGTACTAGATCGATGTACTCCGAGTTCCGAGTCCGACGTCACACAGGACGCGAAACAACAATGACAGCCCCTAAGGATAATACTGCCTACGGACGCAGTGTTTATGCAAGTGGTACACGTTGAAAAAACGATTTTAGGACAATGTAACGTTGCGATAAAAACTGGGGTAAGGAAGAGGTGGCAAGAGCCAACATGTATGATGGCCGCAGCCCTATAATTTTGAACCAGCCAGATGTGAGAGAGCAAATGAGGAATTGCCAAGAACTGATGGCCGTAAAAGCCAATTAAATGCATGGTCCGAGGATAATGAGTGGAGAGTTGGTGAAGTGTCCTGGTGAGTTGCTATCATTTAGCAATGCAGCAATGAGCACTGGAGCTAGTCTACGAGCAGCAGTGCACAATAACGACACACATATATATTTTTTTTTTACTGTCATTGGATAGCACAGAGTGAAAAATAAACATTTTCTTTATATCTAGTGGCAGTGATCATGACGTTAGTTCAGATAAGTACCGGTAACCTTTGTCATAGTGTCGTACTGGTAAACTTTGTCTTTGTCATCTAGAAATAGAAGGCATCATGCTAGCTATATGGGCGTTTATAAGCGTTTATCTCTTCCTCCGGTGAAAATGTTGTTGCAAACGTAGCCGCGTGTCTGTCGCTATGTTTGGCTGGTGCTTGTGTGGAAACTACGTTGGAAAGCTGGTGCTGTAGGGAAGTGAGTGCGTTTGGTCGCTGTTGGTCGATATCTATCTATCGATCTATCTATCTATATCTATGTATTTATCTATTTATCTATAATCTGCGCTATCTGAATACTCTCGTCTACTACTCGTCTCTCTAGTCACTCTGAATGCTCTCAAGGCGGGCTTTGGTAAATTCTCTCCCCCGATGTGACGTAATGCAATGCATTGTGGGGGAAAGGAGAATCGTTGCAAACCGCTGTAAGATAGTACCTACTTTTTCGTATTTTATTCCATTTTGTGATACCCAACAACATAAAATACAATGGATAACAGTTTAAATGTTCATTACCAACAAGCAAATTGCACAAATTCGTTGAAAAATTAACCATGCAACACGGCCTTTATAAATCAAGAGCAGGGCTCCAAACAAAAAAATCGAGTAAGGAGCCATTGGCTCCTGTAAGAAAAAAACTTAGGAGCCAAATAATTTTTTTAGGTGCCACAGAATAAACGCGTTTTATTTATTTTACGATTATTACAACATATTAATCCACATTTTAACATTTCAATCATACTGTCATGTGTTTATGTCTCATCTTTTCTCGACTTTATCAGCATTTTAATCCATCTTGTAGATGACCTGGGAACTAAGGTTCACTTAAAGGGGAACTAAATGTCTTTTCCAGCTTGAAATCTACAGTCACAAAAAATTGTTCATTACACAGAATCTGTACCAGTATCATGGAACTAAATGTAAATGTAACATAAGCATCACTTGGCCATCACTTGAGTGTAGCTTGGGCTCCTCCTACATGAGACATTTCAGTAAGTTGTACTGTAGGCTCTCTTATAAAATAGCCTACCTTTTGATGTTAATTCATGTTCATTATGTACTATATTAGTAAAGAGAAAGATTAAATGGGTTCACTTGCCCTTGAACTGAGGCGCTAAAGTGACCGCGCCTGCTGCATTAAAGAGCGCCAAAACTGTATTGTTTGAATTTCGTTATGAATTCGGAATAATTTTAAAGCTGGCACTTTTTATTAAAAAGTGACACAGCACAGAGCTTTTTGTGATTACTGGACGGCAGTTGCACTTCAAATAATGAAGTTCACGCATTAAAAGAACACAGACCAAGATCTTGTTTAGAAGAAGCCATATTAGTAATTATTATAAACGAGAATTGTTAACGATATTGCCAATATCCACACGCTGACAGCTTTACCTGTTCTAGTTTGTTCAAGTTGTGCACTTTCCCTTCTTACGTCTCCGTCATTTCTCTCTCGCTGCACAGCGGAGCTGCGTTTATCAGACTGTGTGCGTCAGCACTGATGTGCGTCAGAGAAGAGGACTGTCTGTAACTCTCTTTTTCCACTAAAACTTTAATGCGCATCGTCTCAGTTTAATACGTGAACATAAAAGATTTGATCGCAAAACAATTAGGAAAATTGGAAAACACAAAATTGGAAAAAAACACTCGGGCTGATTCTGGCTGAAATGCGTCTCTGTCGGTTCAGTCTCGGCATCAGTGAGAAGATAATGGGCCAGAGCCGCGCCGACTCTACAAAACACTTCTGGCTGACAGACTGCTTTATTCTCTATGGGCCGATCTCGGCTGAAAGCTGTTGAACACACGGCAGCTCCACACTCGGTGTAGTTGTGTGTATTAACCTTCGGCCCGAGTTCGTTTTATCACAGACGGGGCGCTGCTAGAATGAAGCAAACCACCTGCATTAAAAAACTTGCGACCTCATTAAATCCTGAGGAGCTTTCGGCGGGTAGTCGCCAGTGGCGACCTCAGCAAAAACGTCACTCGCAAATTAATATTTATGGTCGCAAATGCGACTGTTTTAGTCACAGTTTGGAGCCCTGAAGAGTCACATAATTTACACTTTATCATTCATGTCTGTAGCACAAATGGAACACTGACGTTCAATTCTTTTTACAACAGTGATATTTATATTAAAACAGCACCACAATAAATTACTATTACGAACTGGAATCCATCAAGGGTAACTTTGGAAGAGTTTAACAGCATGTTCAAACCTGAGCTCTGAGGCTAAATCTGACATTCCGTGAGGATGAGGACATTATGTAAGAAACAGACCCTAGGCAAGGTTAATGGGGGAAATCGCCACATACGCCAGCTGGGTCTCCTGCGAGGAGGAGAATGGCACAGTGCCATGTGGAGTTATATAAATGCATTTCCGTTAAGAGTTGAGGACATTTTCAATTAAGTTTCCATTTCAGTTGTTGTTTTAGTCGTATTTATATTTTATTATAGTATTTATTAAGATTTTAAATGAGCTTTTAGTTAGTTCATTAATTAATTAATTTTTGTTATGTGCTTTTGTCATTTTTATTATTTTTAAAATATTTCTATTTCAGTTTATTTTTTAGCTTTAGTAATTTTAGTTAAACTGATTTTAAGTTACCAAAGCAATATTCCTATTTTATATTTTTTTAAAGATTTTCATGTAACTTTCACATTTTTTTTTTTTTATCATCATGGTTTTAGCTTGATTTAGTTAATAATAACAACAATACTGGTATAAACAGTTTGGAAAAAGCATGCTCAAGTGTTCACTAACAGCCTTATAGACCTAGGCCCAAGAACAATGTAAAATTGCAAAATCAAGAACATGGGTTCCACTAAATGCTAAAAAAAAGGCAGCAAGGCTCTCCTTTTAACTACGCAACACTTTAAGTTGATTTAATCACTGTTTTTTGATCAGGGAACAGGTGGAAGCTTCTAAAAAATGCTACTAAAGTGCACTAACTAGTCCTTATACCTCCAGCCGTAAGGTGAGACAGACGGGCTTTTAAAACAGCTGCATCTGAGGAGTCAAAAGGCTTTACATTAAAAAAAGTTAATGCCCCATGTGTGGACATGACCAGTGTTACAAACCTATTTTTGTTTTAATGGTTGTACCACGTCATGACCTGAAAATAATTGAACCTGTAAAGTGTTCTGAGAAAAAGCACTGAGCGAAGCATTTCCACTGAATGAAACAGAACAATGCAGCGCTGGAAAACTCCCTCACACCAAATACTGTAGTGCACTTTGAAACCCAACTGTCAATACACTACAGACTGATGACTCCCTAGTATCAGCCTGCCATTGATAAAAAGGCTCTAAAATATCAAGCTTTAACATTAGGAGGAACTGATCAGACAGAGCAAAGCCATTTGGTATGCTGAAAATTAGAATCTGAATCATTCTCTGACTGTTTTTTATTCTAAGTTTGCTTAAGTAGAATACTACACTGCCAAAACACATTTTCAAAATTAGCATTTTTGTCTTGTTTTCAAGTTCTAAATCTAAATCTAAATCTAAATGTTTTTGACTTGTAATCAATCAAGATACAATTTACTAAGGATTATTCCACCATTCCAGAGAGAAAAGGTGAAAGGGAACCTTTCTCTACGCGCACACATGAAGCCCACACATGCGTTTCAGACGGCGCGTGAACACCGAACTGAATCTTCTTCTGAATCATTTAGCTCCAACCCTGAAATAAAACCTCACTTGTCTGTAGCCATATTAATCCTGAAGACCTTGATTAGCTTGTTCAGGAGTGTTTAATTAGGATTAGAGCTAAACTCTGCAGGACATTGGCACTCCAGGACCGACGTTGCCTACTCCTGCTCTGAACAAACACATACACATAAAATTATGACAAAATACCCATCTTGACAATCATTCAGGTAAACGCAGTCAGTTATGTCTCAAGTGAATGAATTGGATGTGATGTGTTTCATTATATCAGATCCGTGCATCAGGTCTTAAAGGGACAGTGGCCTATAAATACTGCTGCTGTCATTAATGATCATCAAACAAGAAAACAGCTGTGATAAAAATCTATATTTAATTTATACAGTGAACACTCTGCAGTGCTTTTTTCCCTAATTATTACATTTCTGTATTTGAATACTACCAACCTTATTTTATTTGTAACATATTCTGTTGTATTTATCTATGCTTGTAATTTGTGTATTTGTTCTTATTTTTACTGGCTGTTCTCTTGTCTCTTTAATCATGTTTAAACTTTTTTACTTAATCTAGTAGTATCTGCTGTGGTATCAAAGAAGCACTTTGCTTTAAGTAGTAAATGGAAAGCAAGTTAAACTGAAATATTTTTATTTTCTTGCTGATCTGAAAACTGATCCAATCCATGGGTCAAAAACCATAATGTGATCCCAACCGTGAGATTTGTGATCCGTTGAACCACTAGTGAAAACCAAACAAAAATACTGAGTAATAAATGTTTCTTTGCAGGGTGTGCAATGAATAATAATGAAATCAATAACAATGTCTCCTTTACAGATGTTCATGATAAAAGGAACCTGAAGATCAGGAATCAAAACATTTGTTGAGCTATTTTGAGTTTGTATGGGGCATTTTGATGGTTCACATTTCCCAAGTTATTGAGCATGTTGACTGTGTGGGTGTGGCTTGTCTCTTGCTAAAGGTTTTCAGTCATCCACACTGAATGCATGTGCAGATAAACCTTTACAAATGGTATGTGCACAACAGATAATACAATGAGAAATAAAGTAACTGCTATTCACAGCATTCAGAAAGGCCTAGGCATACCAGTGCAATAATAAAGGACTGTGAGAGGATATGAAAATGGCAATCTGCAGAGAGAAAGAGGAACTACAACATGACACTAGATGAGAGAAATATTTCACTGACAAGCAGTCACTTCTGAGGACAAGAGTGATGGGTACAAAGACATTAGGATACATCATTTACAATGGGCAAAGCCAGGTGATTGGATATGATAATGTACAAACTGATAGGCTCTGATCCAAAACTTAATCTGGCACCATTTTTTGGCATCATGTTTCAGAAAGGACGCTTTAAATTGATCAAATCTGACATTTTTAATGTTTTAAAAAGATTTTTATTTTAAATAAATGCTGTTTTGTTTTTAATCGCGATTAAAAAATGTAATCGTTGCCCAGCACTAATATATATATATATATATATATATATATATATATATATATATATATATATATATATATATATAAATATATTTTACATATAATATTAGTTTTTAAATTATTAAATTAACGCAGACAATTATTTTATCACATATTAACATAGTTTTTAAATTATTAATGTTATTATTATTATTATTTTGAAAGTCTGTAGCTCACTAGCTCTGAATTACACATACAGACAAAACATGGGTCACAGGAGGGGTGGGATGTTGATCAGCACTGGTTTAGGATAAGCGTCATCACGCGTCTCAACCAATGAGAGCATTTGGGGTGGGCCTAAACACAATATATTGCTTTACAGATCTATCACTTTTGCCGCTAAGAAATGTTAACGCAATCGAAAGTTCCTCCCTCCGGAACTTAGTTAGTTAGTGCCCACCTCTTCCAAATGAGCCAGGGACGGCTAAAAGAACCATTCCCAAGCGTGGCACAGGGGACTTATTAGAGTACTGAGCTACCTATTGCAATACTGCAATCAACTGATCAGTGGCAGCTAGGTTTGGAACAAGGCCATCGTCTCCAATATCACCCATTTCCCAAGCAATGTTTATATTATGTTGAACCTGCAAACAAACCACACTCACTGCTGGGTGTGTTTGACTTTACCCATTGCAAATATCCAAACAGGTCTGGACTACATGCATACTCCAGGTAAGGTAGGACAGCACAAAAATAAGCCATGCCACATAAAAAGATTAAATCATTCTCCAACGCCTGATCAAAACCTCACCAAGTTTATCAGAGGATGTGATTATATCTCCCGGGACGCACGAATCAAGATCTGCATCCATAATTCCCAGAGGATCCAGCTGTGCAACATGGTGCCCCCGAATCTGCAGGGAGTTCCAGAAAAAAGACGTACAGAATAGATAGAAAAAGAAAAAGAGGAGAAGAGAGGAAAGTAACGCCAAAGAACAGTATGGACAGTGAAGGTGTTAAGATTGGGACAGATCGTGTGAAATCCACCAGAGAGATGACAGAAGAACAAGGACAGAAGGACACAGAGCAATGTTAACACTGAATTAGCATGCTCCCAATCACACTGAACACCACAAGCAGTTCTCACCGGACTGATGGGACCCGATAGTAAGCGGGGCATTGTCAAAATTTACACAACTGATGCCCAAAGGGTCGAGTTTGGCTATATGATGACCTCTGACCTGTGAACAAGGCAACAGCACTTACAAGCTATCAGAGGAGTGCAATCACAAATTAACTCTCTTTATTAAAGGGTTAGTTCACCCAAAAATGAAAATTAGCCTGTGTTTGACTCACCCTCAAAGCATCCTAGGTGTATGTGACTTTCTTCTTTCAGATTAATCCAATCAGAGTTACATTAAAAATTGTCCTGGCCCCTCCAAGCCTCACAATGGGGGTAAGCGGGTGTTGGTTGTCAACAAAATATAAAAATTTAAAAAAAAATAAACACATTTATACAAAACGCCCCTCACACGGCTCCGGGGGCGAATAAAGGCCTCCTGTAGCGAAACCATGCATTTTTGTAAGATAAATATACATATTTCAAACGTAATAAACACTTTTCTCTCACTTCCGCTGACTATGGTATGCGGAAGACGTTCTGGCAGATGTAAAACATATTTGTTGTGCGCATGCCTCTGAGAAATGCAGGCGCAAAGGTAACAAATTTTCCTTATTTTAGCAAAGGAAAATAAAACTCTTGGCTTATATCGAAATACTCTGACATTTTTCTTTACAAATCCTCATTTTGTACTTCTAATTCGTGAACAGCGTTTTGTTTTGTCTCAGCGTTCATCACTAATCATGCAACGCCGACGTCTTACGTCATCCACCTGGACGGCTTCCTCGTACTACAGTCAGCCAAAGTGAGAAAAAAGTGTCTATTACGTTTGAAATATGGATATTTATCTTACAAAAATGCATGGATTCGCTGCAGGAGGCCTTTATTCACCAACCAGAGCCGTGTGAGGGACATTATATTATGTATGCGCGTGCACTATTTCACATCTTCTAAACTGTTGACAACCAACACCCCCATTGTAAGGCTTGGAGGGGCCAGGACAATTTTTAAAATAACTCCGATTGGATTCGTCTGAAAGAAGAAGGTCACATACACCTAGGATGCTTTGAGGGTGAGTAAAACACAGCCTAATTTTCATTTTTGGGTGAACTAACCCTTTAATTTTATATTCAAATGGTCCTAGCATTTTAATTAATTAAATTAGCCAAGATAATACATTTTAAAAATATGCCAGCGGTAAGGATATATTTAAATAAATTCTGTGGAGATTTGCAGATAATGATTATGTGTCGAAAATATCCTCTTGTATGAGGAATGAGGATAATATGAGGTCCTCATCCACTTTATTCAAATATTATACCAGCAATATATGACTGAAACTTGGAAAGTTTGGAAGGAAGGGCACTATATTTAGCCAGTACACTACCAGCAAAAAGGAACGCTGACTTGTTCTTTAATCTTTTACAGACGGAAGTCATCAAAACAATGAAATAACCTCAATGTTCACTAATGTTCAAAAGTCTGGGGTTGTTGCTCACCTAGGCTGCATTTATTTGAAAAAAAAAAAAAAACATTAAATATTGTGAAATATTATTAAAATGTAAAATATATGTTTTCCATTTGAATATATTTTAAAACATAAGTCAGGGCTCCAGACTGCGACCATTTTTTCTGCCTGTGCAAATAAATTTTGTGTGCAGTCGCACTGGCGCAACCACCGCCTTGTTCAACACATAAGCGCTGCCGTTTCTGTTGCATATGAGAAACTTTAAACGGCAAACAAAACTGAAAGCATAACGAAACTGCGCTACTCGTTTGAACTGCGCAGTGCTTCGAGTGTAGAGCCTGGTTTATACTCGCCACGTCAGCATGAGAGCGAAGGTGCGCACATCAAAAATGACCCGAATATTGAGGAAACAATGGATGGTTTTCATGCTAAAGTAAAGTAAAAGACTGCTTCTGAACATGTTGGTGTTCTTGTGGGGAAAAAAAAATAAAAGCACTGTCACCATCAGCAAATTTATGTTTACTTTTTATTTTGAAAAGCTTGTTGTTTGATCCCTCAGTGTTTTTGTTTAACTTTCTGTAATTTATTAGTCGGTATATAATACAGCATGTGGTGTTTGCCATCCCTCATCTTATTCATTTTTGTTAATAAACGTTTTGTAAGCTAGTTTGTCATTGTATCTTACTATTTTATTGTTGTTGTGCTTTTTAATTAAGAATAACAATGAATGAATGTTTTTGTTTTAGTCTTAAAAAAATGAAAGGTGTGTAGATGTATGTAAGCAAAACAGAAAATTATATTTTCTCGTAACATGTGACAACAAGATCACAAATTGGAAACGCATCCGAAGCCCGGCTTATAACTTGGCAAAAGAAGAACTCCCGTTCATGAAATCAAATCACAAATAATACTACTGATGAAAAAGAACGGGTTGAATGTTAACCACTTTCGTTTCCATATAACTATAAACTATGAGTTCACTAAAAGTTCATCCGCATGCATTGATTAATCCCATCTTATAGCGCCAAAAATGAATGTGCTCATGCGACCGACTGAGAAAGTTAGTCGCAAAAGAGCAACCAGTGGGAAGAATGAGTCTGGAGCCCTGTAATTTATTAATGTGATGCAACTGAATTTTCAGGATCATTAAACAATTCTTAAGTTTCACATCATATTTCAAAATATAATCTAATATTCATTATATCTTATATATTTTATATTTCTCTTTAATAAAATTATTTAAAAAACCATAGATGTTTAATATTTAACATATATATATATATATATATATATATATAGAAAGTTTAAAAGAAAAGCATTTATTTAAAATATAAATCTTTTGTAACATTAAGATGTCTTTGACACTACCAATCAATTTAATGCATCCTAGCTGGATTAAATTTCTCATTTTTTTAAAAAAAACAAAACAAAACAAAACAAAAAAACTTTTGAACCCAAAACCCAAACTTTTGAACGGTACTACAAATACATGAATTGTTATTAGTACAACTGGTGGTGGTTGAGGAGAGACTCCCCACATGATTGTAAAGTGCTTTGGGTGTACAGCAATACACAATAAAGCGCTATATAAATCCATAATTCATTCATCCATTCATTCATACAATAAGATGATGGGAAAACATCAACCTCCTTGGTGAAATTAACATTTTCGCCTTGATACCTGGTAGGCACGGATGAGGGACTGCACAGCAAGGTGGTCTTCCACTAGTTTTTCCACATTAGGCTGAGCTCCAACCAGTGCCTGGGCCTGAGACAGTCCTGAGAGACTCACCCCCACTGAAGGTGGGCTTTGGTAGGCAGAGCCAGGGGGAGCACCTGCGTTGGCGTTACGGAAGAAGATGTCCCAAGACTGTTGAGAAAGGAGCAAAGAAATCACAGTAGGAGAATAATAACAATACTTCAAGTGCTGTGCACAGAATACATTTGAAAAAAAAAAAAAAGATTCCTTTTAATTTGTTAAAATACATCTAATGACGTACATGAGTTATTCTTGTTTATTAAGATAAAACAGATGCCGACTAGCAGTATTGATGTCGTGCATCATCACACATGAATCGAAACCATCTACTTCATCTTCTGAAGTCTCCAATACAGATGGGAACTGTGGTCACATCTGAGTAAAGTGTGGGAAGGAGTCAAACATCAGTACTGCTTTTCCGAGTAGCAAAACTTCACTGGATAAGTTGGATGTTCGGTTGCATGACCGAAGACTTTTGTTGCAATCATCTGCAAATCTTTAGGTTCATGCAGGGACAGAAAAGAACAGCAATTTGAACCCTAGACCACATCTGACCTTGTTCTGCTCATGAGGGCTTACTTTCCTACATATCGGGTCACTGTGATTCAATGACACATCATCACACAGGACCTCATACTAACCTGATAAATGTCTAATAGGCTTTGAGGAGCTAAAGAGCTCAGAGAGTTTATTTGAGAGAACCGATGCCGTATCATCTCTCGCAGCGGGGCACAGGAGGGAAGTCTCAACTGTAGTGAAACTGTATTACACAATTCCTTCATAGGTTTCCACAAAAATGTAGTTATTTATTTAGGGGTTATGCACTTCTATATGCCCACAATAGTCTGTATTTTGTACTTTTATCTTTCACTGCCCATTAGAAGATTCACTTGTACTTTTTCTGTGGCTCATGACAAGTGAAATACTTCTTAGTCAAAATAGTTAAAGCTAATTTAAACAAACAAACAAAAGTACTGGCTGTTCATCTAAAGGTATGCTTAAGTGTGTTGTTCAAACAAATAAAAAAAGATATAGGGCTGCCCCCAAATAGTCGACTAAACGTTAGTCGATATTAAAGAGGGCTTGGTCGAATACATTTTCATTAGGTGGTTAGTCGCAAAAAAAAAATCACGTGAAAAAATTACACAATCAGGGGCTGCGCAGTCAGTAGCCGCATTTCCACTGTCGGGCCAGTGCGAGCCAGGGCTTAAAACAGGCCGGGCGGGGCTAATAGCCTCGGGCCAGTAGCACGAAGCCAGAATAGCGCAGCGTTTCCACAGTCGGGGCCAGTCGCTCCGCTGCGCGTGACTAAAACCCGCCCTTTACACGCCTCTCAGGAACAACGTCATGCAACCCCATCAACAAAGAGAAGTTATCAGAAAACTAATGAGAAATAAGTCACTGGAACTAGCGCGATCACAAAACGAACACGATAACACGCGGCCTTTTGTTTGCATGCTTTGTTAAATATTTAAATTCAAAGCAATCAATGTTTTACTATAAGTGATACATTGATCATTAATGATTCAATTATCAGGACTCAAAATTAATCACACAGAAATAAATGTATTTCTATTTTATTTTTTTTATTTTTAACGCTTATGAAAATGAGCCTGCTTATTCAGTCGAGTCTGTTTCTGTTTATTTGTAGCCACAGTAGCCTATATGCGTCACATTTAGAATGAATGATAATAACTCTATTTTTATAAAAGCTCCCAAACAAAAACATTATTATATTTTGATGACATGCTAGCGGAGCTAAACTCTCGAGACGAGACTTATGACAGATAAAATATGTTACTAAATAAATACACAATTGTGATAGAGAATAAGAAGCTGACGTCTGAATTTCTCCAAGTGGTTGCATTTACCATTTATTCATGTATGACATGACATCAAAGCAACGAGAGATCAACGAGATCTCGTGCTTCGCGGTATACCAAAGCACACTTCAGGCGCATCTTTTCAAAAGCCGGCTTCATTGTGAACAAGTCGAGAAGCTCCCTTCTTTCCCAACAATGTGGACAAGCTGGTGTTCCTCTCACATAATATAAAAAAAAAAAAAAATCGAATTGAAAGCTTAGGTAAGAATGCTTAATTTCCTTTTTGTAGTGTTTCTGTTTGCTATCTGTTCGGCTATATAAAAAAAAAACCCGGGTATTTTTATAACGGGTAGGCTATACAAATAAATAAAATAATATTATTTTTATTTATTCGTTTTTATATAATGCAGAAGTTGTTTTTTTTCTTCTGTAAGAAAAATTAGTCTGATGTTCGCAATTTGTTGTTTCAGGTCAAGACACATCCGTCGTCTTAATGGCAGTTTGCGGCTTTGCTCTGATATTTTTGATTTGTATTAGTGTTCTTTAAATTATTTGTTCCACATTTTGTCTTAAATATAGTTGTTCTAAACAATTTTAATCAAATACTTAGGCTGTTGATTTGTTTGCCGCCTTTTTTATTCTAAGTTTTGGCGTTGTGCGATGTGCCATGTGCATTTATTAAATTGTTCGTTTTTGTTAATTTTCCCTTTAGAACAATATAAAAATTATATTAATTTTCCACTGTATTTTACTATTTTTATACCAAACAGCGTTTTTCCTACAGTGTTTTTTGTTTTTTGGCTTGTTTTGTACTAGGCCTAAGTTACTAATAAGTTTATTTAATGTATTTTAAAGAACGAATTTTAGTTTATTTTTTTATTCAAAACTGTTTTTTTTTTTAACATGTAACTGTTACAGTTTTGTATTTTTGATAATAAATTATTAAAATGCACAGGCAGTCTGATTGCTGTTTTTACGTTATAATTAGCCTATAACGTTCCGGCCACTGATTTTTGTGTCCGTAAATCGCTGTATACTTTAAAACGCTTCACTATTCTGTTTTAAGCGCTTCATTTTCATTTTGAACGCGCTAATATCATGCTTTAGCATTTTCTGTCATATAGAAGTGTTTAAACTTCAACTTGGACTATACCTTTCCTTGTATATACGCAAGTTTTTATATTAATATCATAAATGAACGATTATTCGACTAATCGCTAAAAATGCAGGGCTGTTCATCTAAAGGTAACAAAAATAAATTAACTCAAAAAAAATACAGACAGTACTGGCTGTTCATCTAAAGGTATGCTTAAGTGTGTTGTTCAAACAAATAAAAAAAGATACAAAACTAAATGAACGGCTAACACAGCAAGTTTGACCACTGCACTTAACTTAGCATGTTTCAGTATGATACATTCATCACAGTTTCTCAGAAAACGTTTAGTTCCAGTTTGAAAGCATCCTGGAAACCACACAAGGGCATGTGAAATGGAAAAGTCTTACATAACAGCTCTGTAAAGCTAAGCTTACTGTCTGAGAGGGGAAACAAATTCACATTATGAAACATGGATGTCCTCAAGCATAACCTTGGAGAGCACAGAAAGTTCCTTTGCAGTTTACTAAACAACCAAAACAGTTCAGTTCAAAAAAAAGAATCATTCTAAATGCCTTGTGAACTGAATCAAATGATTCATTTCTAAAGATCTGACTCAAAAGTTGACATTTCATTTAGAAATATCAAGACACAGGTAACTCTTACATGAACCTGTCAAGAACAATATAGGGCAGACATCAAGATTTTTAGAAAACACCTTGTGCAAAATTCATATGGGTGCTTGAATTGAACACTTTTTGTGCACCATAAAAGAAATAAAAGGTTTATATTAATTTAGAAGTAAGTAAATGATGACAGAGTTTTAATTTTGGGTGAACTG
Source organism: Cyprinus carpio (assembly GCF_018340385.1). Taxonomy (NCBI): domain Eukaryota; kingdom Metazoa; phylum Chordata; class Actinopteri; order Cypriniformes; family Cyprinidae; genus Cyprinus; species Cyprinus carpio. The sequence continues at coordinate 20,645,337 of NC_056606.1, read as the reverse complement.
ATCTTTCAACACGCAAACAATTACCAATTCACCTTTTTAAAATGAACCCGATGACCAAATAGGAAAGTCCTTTGAGAGGTGGAGTAAGTTATTAAGTTGTGATGAAAGATTATGAAGACCATTTTTTTTTCTGTAGCGTAACATGCACAGATTAATCTTTCACAACATGAACAGGAATGTGTATTGTGAAAGTAATTTTGATTCCACGTGGATTTTAAGCATCATAGCTTTGGTATAGCAGCAATGAAGCCAGGATTTCGTCACAAAAATCCTCTATGCTGAGAACCGACGTCTTACCTTGTGCACACTCTTTGGGTTCTCCAGCCATGCGTAGTACATCTCTTCCACGTAGTTGGAGCTCGTCCCATTGAGAAAAGGCTCAGCAGCGACAGGGGCCGCATAGCACCTAAAGGGCTGAAACGTCCTTAGGGCCCCAGGCGTCACCGCTGTCCTCTGTTGTGAGAAACTTGGAGCGTTCTGAGAAGCTGTGAGCGGCCGTAGCCGTGCAGCGCAAGTCCTTAAGCGATGCATCGCAGTCTTTAAACCAGCTCCACCGCCTTTCCAAACCAAACACGAGAACTAAAGCTCCACGCAGCACTGAATCCAACAGATCCTGGATGTGTTCCTTTAATAAAAGGTGCTTGTCCTCCTAATCCTCCGCTCAAGGTCTTTTCAATTAAAGTCCCAGGAAACTGAAAGTGCATACCAGACAAAGCATGTCAATAAATAAGATGAATTAAATTGTGGCAACAGAGAAAAAATTTAGGAATGAATAGCATGTTTTTGTGCCTGCCCTAAAGGACTGTTTTGATCAGAAGTCACGCAAAGGATTCCTCCCAAGCCTGAGACAGTTGCACGTGTGTGCTGTCCTTTAATTTATGAAAAAGACTGATTATATGTACTGTATGTGGAACATTTTCAAACCCTGAAACACTCTAAATGACATTTCTGCAATAATAAGTTCAAACACTGTATAAACAAGACACTTGTACTGTGTACTGTGGGTTGCTGAACCTGTAATATGTGTACAGTAACTCAATGGATACCAAAACCTTGTCGAGCATGATCTATGACATTAAACTTTCCAACAGTGTGTGGAAAATCATCAGAAATAATTATTACATAAATGTTTCTTATAGTAATGAATCGCTGATGTCAACTTTTCATGACTATGGGTGCATAGGAAAAGGCTTTTCTTAACGAATAAGATTTTTAAAAGGTAAAAAAGAAATAAACAAAGCGCAAAAGAGTCACGAATAAGTTAAAATAAGAGTTTAAAATCTTGCCAGCAGTGAAGGTCTCATGAGTAACGGACCACACCGGCTAGCTTCAGCTAACACGAGCTAATACCAAAACTCTCTATTAAACCATCAAACGTGCGTTTAAACTTCCCATGCCTCAGGGGGAGATAATAAAATAGCACATTATACCGCTTTAACAATAAATACAGCATTAATTGTGTCTAATTAGAGAGTTTTCTCCTCAGTACCGGAAAGGTTGCTGACAGATGCAGAACTGACTCGCTAACGCCTCACTGACAGAATCATTAAGATCAAAAGCGCTTTGAAAATATAGATAAAAGCGATTCAGATACTTACTCTCAGAGCAGGAGATCCTGTAGAGTGCAGTTTAATGTCATAAAACACAAAAATTAGAGGGAAAGAGTGAGGTATTCAGGAGCTGGACGCGTCTCGTAATCAGATAAATGAGTCGCTCGTTTCTAGGCAGCGCGAGCACCAGCTCCGCGTCACGAGCTCGCATGACGTCAGCCGCACGGCGCGAGCTTTTGTGTAAAGATCAATACATTACGCAAATAATTATCTTTATTAGGAAAGTGCCATATATATTAAAGTAGTAGTTGGTTCTTAGCAAACCAAGTCTTATACTGCAGTTTTGTTCCTAAAAGAAACATACAAATATAGATATATTAAAATGGAATGTTTCAGTTTCTGGAAGACTTCAGGTAGAATTATGGATCAAGTTTTTTGGCCTTTAAACTCTTGGAAAGATCTGTTTTGTCCTTATATTTTGTCTTTTATATGCTTTTATATAAGTTTGCGTACGTTTATAAACTAATAACAACATATGCAATTAAAAACGTGTTTATTATCCACAAGACTGCATGCTTTAACAAGTATAATCATAACTTTTCCTTAATGATGAGCATGTAAACAGCCATTGTTGATTCATCTGGCCAGAGTATTGGACAACCTGTGCAAACAACTGTCTGTACTAGGTATTTACACCACAGTTTCCGCTGAACACAAACCGTATTTAGTGACTCAGTCAGCACTCAAAAGTACACAGTTGTGAAATAAATTCACATGCTGTTTGCTCATATCTTATCAGCTTTTAGAGACAGCTGGTCATTCAGATAAAGCCTCATACTGTATGTTTATTAGCAGAACAACATTTAGTTCAGTATACAGAAGATATAAAACCACCACCATATGGGTTTTGACATAAGTCTTTTTATTGATAATACTGATAACATCTTAATACATTTCCTATAGCACACATAGAGAGAAAAAGAGGGAAAGCACATTGGAAGAACAGATATGAATATTAATGAGAAGAATCAGGAGGAACAAAGATTTCATAACGATCTAATTTCTGAATAAAATCCACATCATCCCGTTGCAGGATTTGAGATTATATACAAATAAACAAAAAAACAACTTCTGCAAAGTTGGAAGGCTGATCTTCAGAGAAATGTGAAGCCGTTAGACTTGAGCAAAAGATTACAAAAGACATTGGGAGAAAATGTGAATACTACAAATAGCAATTGGCTTGATGTTGTAAGAGCAGCAATGTGTCACCACTAGAGAAACACAACACTGATTCACTCTTTCACATATGTGTAACACACTCAGACACACACCAGCTTCCCATTAGTGGCCTGATTATATTAAATCAACTGTTTAGGCCATTGTGTTTGGAGAAGAGCTCAGTTGATAACAGATTAAACACTCATTTGGTAGTTATTCGGTGTATATACAGGGGTGGCGAACTCCGGTCCCTCCACAGCCCTGCAGAGTTCAGCTCCAACCCTAATTAAAACTCACCTGCCTTTAGCTTTCTAGTAACCGTTCAGACCTTGATTAGCTTGTTCAGGTGTGTTTGATTAGGGCTGAAGCAAAACTCTGAGGCCTGCGGCTCTCCGGGACCAATGTTCGCCACTCCTGGATTATAAATTTAGGTTTCATTAACAATTTGTTAGTGCATTAAGATCGTGTTTCCGTTTTTAAGCAGAAAAATGAGTGAATTCTTGGAGATCTTGTAAGGTTGTGCATTTTTTCTAACTAGAACGCTGGTTAAGAGCGCCCCCTAAAGGATTAGACAGGTTTTGAGCAAAGCACAATAAATGACATTGAACACAGACATAATTCGAGGTCCCTTTAATAGTCTGGCAGCCAAAGCAAGATCCATTCCGTAATAAAAACACATGCATAACGTGACCTAGTGTGACAGCGGCAAACGCTGCGATTGACCCAAGCTAATAAACACATTATTTCACATTTTCTATGGGTGCAACCAACACTGCTCAAACAACAACAAATGCCTTTACAAAAGCATGCCATACAATCAGAATAGTTGTTTTACCATGATAGTCATCTTCATTATCATCATTTTTAGACAAAAATAGTTATATGCACTTACAAAGCTCAGAAAATAGATCGAATCACCAGCATTCAGTATAAAATAAACAGAATGAAACAAAAAAAGTCACCAAAATGTATTACTGTGAAGTTGAAGTTCATGCAAATAGTTTCCACTTATAAGATAAGTTAACACTATGCAGTGGTAGGTTTTACAAGATATCTATTTGTTGAGCAGTTTTATTTTCAATTATTGTCTGCAATACTAAACACACATATAAGAAAGAAATAACAACACCGGTTCATCGACATGCGGATGTTGTATTTGTCACCATTTACATAGAGTTTGAAACTCTCATTAAAGTGAACATGAAAGTCACATTTCAGAGTAAATTTAAAGGAATAGTTCACCTGAAAAATTAATTTTGTTAAAAATGGTCTCTCCCTCAGGCCATCCAAGAACAGATTCAGAGAAATGTAGCATCACATCACTTGCTCACCAATGGATGCTCTGCAGTGAATGGGTGCCGTCAGCATGAGAGTTCAAACAGCTGATTAAAAACATCACAATAATCCACACCACTCCACTCCAATCAATTAACATTTTAATTTAAACATTTTTTAACTTTAATCTATTGCTTCTGGCTAAAATACAAGTGCATAATGCATAACACTTCCTCCAGTGAGTGAGTCTATCCTCTGTTGTCCTCTCACATTAAAATCCACCCACATAATTGTTTAGAATGGTTTTCACTTGTAAATGGTACTTGATTTGTGCATATTTCACTCCTGATTCAGACGAAATGACTTTTTCTCTGGAGAAAACAATATTATGGATTGCTGGAAACAAGGGAAGGAGTTAAAAACGTCTTGATGGATTTGTTAACTGATGAACTGGAGTGGTGTGGATTACTTGTGGATTATTGTGATGTTTTTATCAGCTGTTTGGACTCTCATTCTGACGGCACCCATTCACTGCAGAGCATCCACTGGTGAACAAGTGATGTGATGCTAAATTTCTTCAACTGTTCTACATCTTGGATGGCCTGAGGGCGAGTACATTTTCAGCAAAGATTTATTTCTGGGTGAACTTTTGCTTTGAAATCAACATAAAACACACTGAGCAGCCTCAACAAAGGTCATGTGACTTCAGGTAGCGGCCCACATTCAGTAGGAGAAAAATCTTTTGACAGGACGTCAAAAACGAACAGTACCAGTTGTCAGGAAGCCCCCTAGTCAATCCACATAAGTTCTGCTAGACAGAAAGACAACCCTTATAAAAACATCCTTACAATCCGCTGGAAATTCTCGCTCTGTGCGTTATGGCTTTCAACACTTTAATATAGTGACGATGCTTTCACATTCAGGATATCAGTGCCATTGTATTGTAAAACCACACACACGTACACGCACACGCACACACACTCACACGCTTAAAAAAAAAAAACACAAAGAACAAAACCGCCTTAATTACACCACGTAAATTATATATAAAATGTTCCTGCGCGTACAGAACATAAAGAAAACAAAGAATGATAGCTGTAGGTGCCTGAGTCGAGGTGAATCACAACGTTCCTGTGACACCTTAAACTTCCCAGGTTTCTGAAGAATGGCTATTTAAATCTCAAACACACTTGGCCAGCGAACAGCAGCAAATTAGCTGCAGCTTTAAATTAAAGGCCCTTAAAAACAACATGCTGTACTCTCTCGAAACATCCTACAAGATCCCTTAAAAAAAGAAGACAAGCTTAAACAGACATTCCTAGTCTCTCAGACCACCAAAACTCACATAAAACCAGATCAGCATTGATTGTCAGTAAGAAGGACACATCAGCTGCTGGTCATCAAGGGCCAATACATGAGATTATGCTCTGATTTAAAGACAAACAGCTCTTTTTGAAGGAAATTCAACTTGGCAACCTGCAGATATATATATATGAGGCAAATCTCAATGATGTGATGATGTCAGCTGCCTCCAAGAGATCTGATTGGTGAGTGACCTGATAATACACACACTGCTCACGATGACAGAAAATCTGCTCGCCACCATATTAGTGAGAATATTGATGGAGATTTGAACCTTAAAACCACGTGTGTGCTGCTGCTTTTTTACTTTTAACAGCAATCCGTGAACATGAACATATACAGCGCTGCCGAATAGACTTCAGATTACTTGAACACCAAAAAAAAAAAAAAAATCTTTAAATCCATGCTTAAAAAAAAAAAGAAAAAAAAAAGTGTTTTAAAACAAAACATCAGTAATTTGACCATCAAATATACAATCTCAAGAACAACAGCAATACTTAGAATCCTGACGGAAGTAATAATCATATATAATCAATAGTAGTAACAATAAATACAATAATAATAATAATAATGATATTTTTTATTAAAACATGATCTAATGTATTTGGGAGTACCTGGGCACAGGGGGCATAAGGCCAGTGAAGACGAGCGCGAAGGACCATGGATAAGAAGGCAATCGTGCGGGTTATTAGAACTCTAGTCTATGATGGCTCTCGGTGATTAATATATGCAGTGCTGCTCTCGCGTCGGTGTTGAGTCTTGGCATAAAGAGCTTCGGTCGGGAGCGTGCTGGGCGGAGTCAGAGGTGAGGGTGGTTCTGGACGCTGTGTTTAGAGCAGCCCAGCAGGTAGAGAGATAACTGTGGGTTTGCATGCAGGGGAGGACGGCTGTGTCCAGCGTTGGAAGGCTGGAGGGTTCGGAGCGCTCCGACGCTGGACCTCTGCTGCTGTCCTGTCAGTCCTCCCTGTCCTTCACCTCCGTGAAGGGCACTCACATCTAATGTATCGGTTGCAGGGCCGCTCTGAAATACAAAAACACAGAAATGCTGTTTTTAATCAGCTTTTGCTGAATGTTCAAAAAAAAATTCAAATAAAATATATGTTAAAAAAAATAAAAATATATATTTTTTGTATATAATTAATATGTAATTTAATTTATTTGAATAACTTTAATTAATATAAATGACCTTAAACAAGGATTTTTTTTGTATGAAATTAAAATACAATACAAAACGATGAAATTGTCTGAAAAAGTGTTGAAATTGTACACTTTTGAAATTTGTATGAAATTGTATGAAAAGTTTTTTGAAAGACTTCTTTTTTTTTTTTTAAGTTTCTTATGTGCTTATGAGCTATTTTAATATAACTGAAACAGTATTAGTTTTTATTAATATTTTGAATAAATTTTTATTTTATATTTTCTGTTTTTATTTAAATTTTAGTTAAAATTTTGTGATTGTCTTGTTTTTGTCATTATTTTTGTCTACATATTTTTATATAATTTTCATTTCAGTTTTAGTTATTTTAGTACGGAAGAGGATTAGGGCCAAGCAATAATAAAAAAAATAAAACCATCTCGAGATTAAAGTCATTATATTGCGAGACTAAACTAGTTAAATTTCGAGAAAAAAAGTCGAAATACAATCAAGTCGTTGTTGTTTCGAGAAAAAACTCGTTAAATTCGATTGTATTTCGACTTTTTTTTTTCTCGAAATTTAACGAGTTTAATCTCGCAATATAATGACTTTAATCTCGAGATGGTTTTATTTTTTTATTATTGCTTGGCCCTAATCCTCTTCCGTATTTAAGTACATCAAGTTCAACTAAATGAAAATGAAAAACGTTGCCTTGACAATAAGCGGAGATAAAATGAGTTTATGTTTTTATTTTTATTTTATTTCAGTTATTGTGTATTTTATTTCAGGGAACAGTTTTTTTTTATGCTTTCTGTTTTAGTTAACTATTATAACCCTGCTTATGCTAACCAAGGTTGCATCTGTTTGATAAATATACAGTAAAAACAGTAATATTATGAAATATTATTACAAATTTAAAGAATATGTTTTCTATTGTATGGCAAAGCTGAATTGTAACAATATTTAGTACGTCTAATGTGTCTTCGCTGAATAATAATAGAAAAAAGAAACAAATTTCTCTTAATGAAATATTAATGATTATAATGTATATTTTATATTTGTTTTTTAATTTATGTATTTAACTATGTACAATCTTGATACAGATTTACACTTTCTGAAGAAAATGTGCATCAGTACTCTTTTTTACAATGCCTGTCAAAAGAGCCCACCCTCAAGTTTTTCTATATTCTGGTGTCTAGATCTGTTCAGAATCCATTCTGACAACAAACAAAACAATCAAACTCCACTGAGAAACAGATTCGAAGCCACACCAAAAGCACCAGTGTGAAAACTAAAAGTAAAAGCGTACAAAAAATGAACAAATCCAAAGCAACACCTTCACTGGAGAGGGGCAGCCGGTGCTCCGGAGCAGTGGAAATGAACGTTCTGCCATTTAGAGTCCCGACGGTGCCACACGCGAGTCTCCTCCGACTGGCTGCTGCGCGGCCGGCCCTGCCCATCCACAAACTGAGTGAGGCGTATGTAGGCGATGCAGGCGGCATCTTCCCCGATCAGGTGCACGTGAGGGTTCAGGATGGTGGTGTGGATGGGCTTGCTGTTCTTAGAAAGCACTGCGGAGAAACACGCACACACACGGAGAAAGATCATGTGCATAGTGCTACTGCCATTTCCTGTGATTTATGAGACACATAAATGATTTAGTCTTTCTGCTTGAACACACTTACAGTTCTCAAAGTAGAATCTATGGAAGTCCATTCCCTCAACCAGGTTCCCCAAAGCCTCGGGTTCAAAGGATGTCAATCCAGGGTCACAGATTTTCCTGTTACAATGATTCCATTATGTATTATTATTCAGGTAGCTGCTATAAACATGGATAGTTACTTTCATCTTACTCTCAATAAAACTGTTGCTCCACCATGCGAGCAGAACTGACTGTAGAAGAAGACAGTGTACACTAATGGTGCTAATTTAGTGCTCTTATATTTATACAATATAGTATGTGTTAAAGAAGTGGTTTGTGTGTGTAATAAAGCGTAACATAACATTGTGTCTGTGACATACGCATAGGCATCAAAGTCCCCATTATTGATGGCTTCTATCAGCTGCTCCGTGATTTTGATAATTTCCTGTTTGCGTGCTGTAGAAGAAAACAAGGACACGTGAATCTATGCATACAGTTTATGCTAAGTAGTCTCACCTTAGTTTTTTCTTCACTCGAAAAAAATCTAAATACTTTTTACTTAAGATAATGGAATATTTTCATCTTTAAATTAAAAGACATGTGAATTAAAGACCCAATAAATTCAAAATGCTTAAAATGGACCAAAAAATAAACATACAGCCTTTTTTAAGCTTAGGTGTAAGTAACTTTTTAAAATAAATCTTCTATGCTGCATTTATTTGATCAAAAATACAGTACAAATGTAATATTGTGAACTAATATTACAATTTAAAATAACTGTTTTCTATTTTAATGCATTTTATAATGTAATTTATTCCTGTAAATGTAAAGCATCATGTGTCACATGATCTTTCAGAAATTATTGCTGCTCAAGAAACATTTCTTAATATTATCAATGCTGAAAATAATTGTGCTGCTTAATATTTTTGTGCAAGTCATGATACTTTTTTTTCAGGATTCTTTAAAAGATAGAAAGTTCAATGCATTTAATGCATCCTTGCTGAATAAAGATTCATTTCCTTTAAAATCTTACTCATAACAAACTTTTTAGCAGTAGCGCATGTTCCGCCCCAACTTCCTGTCTCAACAGGAAATACATCAGCACAGGAAAGAAAATTGTGCATTCATGGATTCTTTAAAACTATAGACTGATAGAGCCAAAGCTAACTGCTCCTGTTTGTTGTACAGGACATGAACAGACAGATGTCAACCTTAACCAAGAGTTAACGCTCTGAAACACAGGCAGAGGTCAGAAAGGTCACATCCTCCTGACTCCAGACCTGAGAGGCTGAGAGAGATTTAACACACACCAGATCTGCTGTGGACTTACCTAGTTTCTCAGTCATGATCTTCAGTCTAGACCTTCATCCATTCCTCCTCAATACTCTGACTAAACTGTCTCTCCTGATGAAGTTTGCAAAGACCCACAAAAACACTCCGTCTTCATCTAATCAACATTTCCACCACTTTCCTCCTCCTCGTCTTCTTCTGTCTTTTCCTTGTTAACCGCATGGAGCTAGTTGAGCTATTCCTGGATCCTTAGATACGGCTTACTTCTCGTTTTCTCACCCTCATTTACTCACTCCCTCCCTTCATGGCTTCCTGCTCCACTTTAGAGGAGCTTAGTGGCTCTGACACGTCCTTCAGTTTCTCCTTGTCAATCTGACACCGCAGGCCTGATCTAAAGTCTCTGACTATGGCTACAGCTTTGATAAATGCCCCACTTCCTTCAAGCGGATATATATGGAAGTGCATCACAGTTCTGTCACAAACCAGACTCAGTAAATGTCACTTCAGATGCTTAAATGCTGTGTTTTTATCAGGGGAAACTGCCTCCTGCTACTTCCGAATGTCATATGTTGGTTACAGGGTTGATGGGAATTCAGCTGCAGACTGTTAAGGGCCTGATATACTCATGAAGTAGTTCTTTTTCATTCCTCGCTTAGTGGTAAAAAGATGTTTGATATAACCGAGCAGCGGTATACTGTCCGACACCACACACACTGCTGGGAATGACGTTTAGATTAATATGAATATGCTGCGCACTCTCCTCTCAATAACAAAATAAACAACAAAAATGAGAGTGGAGAGAAAACAGCATTTGATCACAGCGATGTGGATATGTTTTTACCAGAAACGTTTATTTATATAGCCCTTTATACTAGTGGTCAGCTGATATATCGGTGGACATTTGAAATTTTTAATTATCGGCATGGGCCGAACTGTTTTTCTGTTTGGAGATGTGTCCAGAGTGGACTTTTATTTTGACAGTGTACAGGACTTTTATTTTGACAGCACTGAGAATGTCAGCATCAGAGCCAAAGTCACTTTAAGGCAAGTCATGTCACTCGGCGGCAATCTTAGAAATGCCTCTCGGGTACGCATGTGCAGCACAGATCTCTCTGAATGGGGAAACAACAAATTCTCCAAAACTGCGCGCCAAGCTTACGACATATTTGAAATCACCAATGAAATCTCACAACTGTCTCATAAATGTTGTTTATTTTGCTCAAATAGAGTTAAAAAATCTTATTTTTATGCCAGTGCGCATGCGCAGTCCTGAGTGCATGTCTCAGGACACTGACTGTTTCTACAGCAACCTGGACTTCTAACAGCAGCTGCAGTGATGCGCTGACTTTGCCAATTAGGGATTGGCTCTTTTGCTCAGAAGGCGGGGCTTCGTTCGATAGAAACTATACGAGTGACTTGTCTTGGGTCTTTGTCTGAGCGCACGGAACTCCCGTTCTCCATCTTTAATATACTGTCTCTATTTAACAGCTGTAATAATTAATTATTAGACAGAAGAACTGTTAAACAAAGAAAGTAAATTTATACTAAGAATTGTAGCTTTTCTTTTTCTATTGGTAGTAGCTGTCAGTTTCCAGCAACAGGGATTAAGTTAGTTTTTAAGATAAAGTGAATTATTAAAATTTATTAAGATAAAGTGAATAGTATTCAGGTAGTCATACTGTATGATATTAATATGTCAGGTCCCATGAGTCGGCCCCCTCCATGTCTATTAAAACTTTTTCTAGGCCACAGTTAAAATTATACTAAATAGTTTATTTTACAGATGTATTTTTTTATCCGTTTTCTTATTTAATCATTTTTAAATTATTTAAAATAATCAAATTTATAGCATATTTAAATGTTATTTTTACAGTTCATAGGACTTTTATTTTGACAGCACTAAGAATGTCAGCGCCTGTCAGTTCCTATTCAGAGTTCCAAATAATGTAAAATAAATTTTAATTTAATTTCCGCAATTATGCATGTGCTTTTACAATCTTTGAATTAAACAGTGATATAATTTATTTTGGTTTTATATCGGCCACCCTGCTCTCTAAGATATCGGTATATGCATCAGCAATCAAAAAATCCTTATCCGTCGACAACTACTTCATACAACAGATACTGTTGCATGAAGCAAGCAACTTTACAGTATTAAACATGAAAAAAAAAATATCATTGCAGAATTACAATTTCTACTATGAAGCAGCTCAACAGAGTGTTCAAGTTTTTAATTGCAAATGACCTCAATACTCACTCTGTGCAGACACAGAGGGGGACGGGGTCGGGGGGGAGGTTTGGGGAAGGGGGCCTGAGGTTCGTGAGGAAGGCAGCTCCGTCTGAGGTTGTGGGACAGGTGCACGACCCACGCAGCTCACCAGATCTGTGAACCGGGCTGAGTGGGTTGGGACAGGGAGGAATGCATTAGCACACCATGACAGACAGAGAGATGGAAAACATGTGAAGAGATGAAAAGGCAGTAACATTAGACAAATAACAAGATGCATGGGGCAGTGGTTTCTGACTGAACAGGATATGCATCAATAAGGGTCAACGGTCAACACTTGGGCCAACAGACGGTACACAAACAGGGTCCAACATTAAAAGTGCATGTTTTCCCTGTTAAACACCTAAGGAGATGAGTAATACTGTACATCATGTACATGCACAGTATAATTTTAACTGTGGCCTAGAAAAAGTTTTAATAGACATGGAGGGGGCCGACTCATGGGACCTGACATATTAATATCATACAGTATGACTACCTGAATACTATTCACTTTATCTTAATAAATTTTAATAATTCACTTTATCTTAAAAACTAACTTAATCCCTGTTGCTGGAAACTGACAGCTTAAAAATTACTTTATTATTAAATTACTTTATTTAGTACCAATTGAATATTATTTTATTATTATTTATTATATATTATTATATTTACTATTTAATACTACTTATTAAATTAATAATTAGAATAATTATCATCAAGCTAAATTATTTAATAAGTCAATAAATTTAAATACTAGATTATCAATTAAATCATTCAAATTAATAACTAATTATTACAAAGTGATTACTTTAATAACAAACCATATTTTGATCATGAAGTTGATTAAAATATATTAACAATGTATTATTATTAAATTAAGTTACATTAATACTTTAAAGTATAAAGAATGATTCTAAAAATATATATTATTTAATTAAAATTAAAATGAACAATTACAAACTAATGAATTTTATTTAGCAAATTATTTTAATTATTAAATTAATTTGTTTAATAATTAATTGAATTATGAAGATTAGTAATAATTATTTAAAATAATCTAATCAATTAAAATGGATAGCTATTATTACTATTATTATTAAATAACTATTTAAGTTAACTAATACTTATTAATTTATTATTAAAAAAGGAATTATTTGAATGACAAAAACAATAAAACGACAATGTGCTTGCCAAAAACATTCATGGATCCTGTGCTTAGGTCTACAGGGGGCGCTATACTCACTCTGCATGATGGGGGTCTGTGGAGGGGATTGTGTGGAGTGGGCAGCTGCTTCACTATTAGGCACGGCTGAGGGTCCCGAGCCCCTACGGGCGCAGCCCAGGATGTCAGTCAGCTTGGTGGCTGTTTACACATGAGGGTAATGATGACCGATGGAAGGTGGGAGCAGATGACAGAGACTCATCCAAACTCATGTGCATGCCATTCCACTTGCTGTCTCAGGGGGCAGCGCACACAACAACAGCAGGGAGTTGATCAGGGTTGTTTTTAGATTAGCTTGTTAGCTTTTTAGCTTTTTTTTTTTATATAATTCGCCTCAAGAAGAGCAAAACTCATAAGAAGCTGGTTATTTTTTTTCATGGATTTGCTGAAGTTAGATGCCGTGCAATCCAGCCAGGCCAAACCAAACGAGTGCAGACCAGACTTACAGAAGATGGCAGGGGCGGAGCCCGGATGTGATTGGCTGACTTCAGAGAGGGCTTTTACTGAACTGCTATCTAGGCTTTTCCCTATTGAGCGGGAAGGAAAAGGTGGGAAGAGATTGGAAAGATGAGACTGAGAAAGGAGGAGGTGCAAAGATGGAACACGGCACACCATTTAACCTACAATTGAAGCTGAGCCATTTACAAATCGTCCCGCCCACTTCTGAACACGACATTTCCACACAATGAACATACATTTACCCGTGTGAATAAAACACACATACGCAAAGCCTCAGCCCACATCTCTCACATTTTCAGTGTTCCTACAGATAAAAATACACCGAAGGTGTCCTGAAATGCACGTCTCAGAAGAGCAGGATGGCAGAGAGCAGAATTAAGCCAACACTTCTTACGAAACTTACAAACTCAGAGGAAGTCAAAAGCCCATAACAATGTCACAACAATAGCAGATGCAAATTACATTTCGGTAAAATTTAAAGCTTCAGATTTTTCATATGTTGATAGTTCAGGCTTCAAAAACGGATTGATCAAAGTTCAAAGACGAGGCAATGTGTGCAAACCTGTGACTGCAGCAAATACCGTACTTTAAAGTTACATGTAAAAACACATTTAATTTTAATTATATAAATAAATAACAATTGAAAAAAATACAAATATTTATTTAATAAATAAAATAAAAAATAAAAATAATAAATAAAAAATTATATATTTAAATAAATAAATATATTACTATTATTATTATATATATATATTACTATTATTATCATTATGCGATATACACTACTGTTCAAAAGTTTGGTGTTGGTAAGATTTTTAATGTTTTTTAAGAAGTCTCTTTTGCTCTTATATTTTGAAATAGTATTACAATTTAAAATATCAGTTTTTCATTTGAATATATTTTCAAATGTAATTTATTCCTGTGATGTAAATCACTCCAGTCTTCAGTGTCACACGATCCTTCAGAAATCATTCTAATATGCTGATTTGCTGAGCAAAAAATGTTTCTTATTATTATCAATGCTGAAAACATAATATTTTTGAAGGCTTAAGTTTGTGGAAACTGATGCATTTTCTGATACATAAAACGTTCAAAATAACTAATCCTTTGTAATCTTATAAATTATTTTTCAGTCACTTTTGATCAATTTAATGCATCCTTGCTGAATAAAAGCATTCATTTATTTTAAAAACACCTTACTGACCTAAAACATTTAAATAATACTGTATTTCTGAGTCAAACAGGAGGTTGAAGAAGAAAAAAAAACTGCATATGACTTGATTGTACCCATCAGGAACTGACTGGATTGTGAAAAGTGTCTTTAAAGAGCTCGGTGATGTTTTCAGAAATGCAAAGTCCTTGGTAAAAATCATATAGTTTTAATGAAATGCAACAAAAACAGATGCCTCTCACCTTTGACGTCTTCATCCTCAATGGTGGTGTTGCTGCTGTCTGAAGATTCCTGCAGGACAGACAAAAGCAATCAGTGTCCGACCTCACACCTTCACTCACACACACACACGAACAAAACTTATACTCAGCAAACATCAACTAACTCCAATAAAGCACAACCAGCACTACCACTGAGACGAATGGAATAATCATCACCACTAATGCAGTCATACATATTACACTTGTAGTGTGTAGACAGTCGAGAAGGCTTAATCTCAGTCTCAGCCACCTGGTGAGGCTGTAACACAGGCATTCAGTGAAAGCCAGCTCCTCTGTTGTGCATCTCCACGTCTCTTTCCCAGATGGCAGCATTGAGAACACAGCTGCTGCAGCCGCCTGCACCCTCCCCTCTGCATATGCATGTAACCACCCACCCACACACACACACAAACGCATTTAATAGCTCGCATTTAGCTTCTGACCTATTACAAATGCAAATGACTGAGCCCCAGTCTGCTCGTATTTCTCTCGACGGCTTCTCGTGGGTGAGTTATCGACCCACCGCAGGCACCTTGAGGGTCTGAGCCGCAGGCAAGCGGACTGTCAGTCTTCGGCCAGCTGTGGCCATGCATATGGGACGGGAGCTTTATGGAGAGAGGATAGAACACTGTTTTTTTAAGTCTGATTGGATGAGTCTGGGCTACTGGTTAACAGCCATGTTATTTTAGTATCGTTAGATACAATTAAAGTTTTTCTTAATATTTTGAATCAGCTTCTATTTTTTTTTTTTCCTGTTTTTAATTTCAGTTAAATTTTAGTAATTTTATTGCTTGTTGTTTTGTCATTTTTGTAGGCTTTTTAATATATACTGTATGTCTAAATAGTTTTTATTGATTTTTATTTTAGTTTAGGTACATTAAGTTAAAGCAAATTTAAATGAGATAACTGCCTTGATAACTAGCTGAAATATAGTTTTATATTTTATTTTATTTCATGTCATGTTTATTTCAAGTAACAAAAAAATGTTTTTTAGTGTTTTTGTTTAATTTTAGTTTCATTTTTAGTTAACTATAATAACCCTTAGTTAAAAATATAAAATTTTTATTTAGCAATGACAATAGCTAAATAATATATAATTACACCCTTGAAGTCAAAATGTAATAATAATAGTAAAAAAAATTAAAACCACTTCCATGATCCAATCAATTGCCATTTAATACATTTACATTTATGTATTTGACTGATGCTTTTATTCAATGCAATTTACATTGCATTTATTTTAGGGTACACATCTTTTACCATTTTATTTTTCTCAAACAAGCTATGGTTAGTTTCAAACACAACTGAATGAAAATGATCCAAAAATATGGTATTTTTTGAGCATGTTATGGCATAA
Source organism: Cyprinus carpio (assembly GCF_018340385.1). Classification (NCBI taxonomy): domain Eukaryota; kingdom Metazoa; phylum Chordata; class Actinopteri; order Cypriniformes; family Cyprinidae; genus Cyprinus; species Cyprinus carpio. Next base: position 20,629,127 of record NC_056606.1, on the reverse strand, counting down.
TTCAACAATTACTTTAAAGAAAAAAAAGCATCAGATAAAATGCTGTGCAACGTCAAAAGTCATTCCAAACCACATTAGAACAATATCCAATCAATTTTTACCACTTTATGAGCATTTCACAATGCACCAGTTCACATTACTGTTCAAAAGTTTTTTTTCATTAAATAAATACTTTTAAACAAACACAAAAACAATAAAAATAATACATTAAATGATCAAAAGTGACAGTTTTATAATGTCACAAAATATTTATATTTCAAATAAATGCTTTGTTAATCAAAGAAAAAACATTAAGCATTGCAACATTGATAATATTAAGCAAATCAGCATATTAGAATGATTTCTGAAGGATCATGTGACAGAGGAGACTGTTGTCAAAGGAATTATTGAATAAAGTTGTTATTAAAGTAATGATGCTGAAAATTCAGCTTTGGATCACAGGAATAAATTGCAATATATTCAAATAGAAATTGTAATAATATTTCACAATTTTGCTCTTTTAACTATATATTTTTTGAACAACTAAATTAGACTTCTTTCAAAAAAAAACAACAACAAAAAATAATAATAATAATAATCTTACCAGCCCCAAATATTTGAAAAGTAATGTGCTTTTTTATTGTTGTCTAAACGGTTTAATTTGAAAATATATAGTCATATTACTGAAATAATTTTCTGCTTAAAACCATGTGTGTATTGACTAACAAGAATCAAATGAACACTCTGTTTCATTGTTTTCCTGAAACAATTAACACTGAACACCGTACTAAACACCACACTCTTACCCGGACACGTTCCCATCCTAATGCGACTGCACGCTCACTCACAAACCCAAAACAACACCCTCGCTCGCACCACAGAATCAAGAGACTGGCAACAGACGACAGAAGCAGAGAGAGGAGGAGAGGAAGGTGGAGGATGAAAGAGAAGAGGATGGGGAGGGACGTGCGGAAGATGTACCTTGATCCCATCCACTGGGTTATGGATAACAGTGGTCTGAGGCTCCTAAAGAGAAAGAGAGAGAAGAGGAGACAGCGAGAAGGAGAGGAGCAAAATGAGATGGAGGTGAGAGATGGCAAGAATAAAACTAGTGTTAGCAAAAAAAGACGAGAGATGGAGAGAAAGCATTCTCAGTTAGAACGAGAGAGAGAGAGGAAGAGGAAGTGGATGGAGGTTATTAGTCACTCTGGTTAAAGGCAGAGGACAGCCGAAGGTCAAAGCCCAACATCTGAAGCCAGTCCAGAGATGTGAACGCATCTAATCACACCGCAAATGTACAACTATATACTAAGTGCATTCATTTAAAAACAAAATGCATAGAAATCACAATGAGATTATCTCTATCAGAATATCAAAATAGTTAACACAACAATTATGCTTTTTAAGCTTTTCAAGAGACGTTTTGCTCATTAATTAATATCAGATGTTAAAAACCTGCAGCCAAAGCATCTATAATTGTCCAAAAATGTAACTGGACACTCAAGACACACTTTAAAATATGTCTGAATATCATTGCATTAGAGCAGGGTTCCCAAATTGAGGGAACATTGTGAGTTGATAAAAAAGCTAATCAATTAAATAACAAAAATATAAAATGAAAACAATTCTAAAAATAAAGACAATCAAAATAAATTAGATGCTAAAAAATATTATATAATATAATAATTTGTTTACCTGTTTATTGACTTTGAGTTTTTTTTTTTAAGTTATTGAAATATTAACTTTAAATCTCAAGGTAGACATCAAGTAAATATTTTAGATCAGCTGGCAAATAGTTTGGGAATCCTTGAATAAAATGAATAAAATGAATAAAATGAATAAAATAAAATAAAATAAAATAAAAGTAAAAAAAAAAAAAAAATAATATAAAAAAAACCAAACAAAAAAACAGCACAAGCGTACTTTTCAACCAAAAAACAAAACAAAACAAAAAACAAACAAACAAACAATGTTTTGAGATTTTCGTTTTATATTTTGCAGACATTTTTAAATGTGACTCGGGTTGCCAAATGCTTTTTGGGTCACTGTATCTGTCAAAAAACAATGCAATTGAATAGTAAAAAAAAATTTAATAAGATATCTGTGTTTTATTTGATGGTATTGTACTGATTACATCACACTGGATTTATTAAAATAACAGAAATAAAACTAAATGTCAATACATCAGACTTTACAGCATTATGTTATATAAAAAGAAGCAAAAATGCACAGACACGTACATACAAACACATATATTTAATGATACATTATAACGGTCATAATGAGAGACAAAAATAATTGAAACACAAAGAGCCAACATCTTAGTTTGGTTGTTTTGCCATTGATCCAAACAACGAAAAACACAACGTTCATGCACACACTCAGCACACATCTTTGTGAAAACATGAAGCTAACTGACGCTCAAAGCATCAAAATTCTCCAAATCTAGATTATAATACTCGTCTATCATAACAATAACATTGTTTCGATGAGCTTGGACTCAAGTCTCTGACAGACACACAGCATCTACGACAGGTGGCCTGAGACACGCCAGACGCTGACACAGACAGACATGTGTGAGACAGGAGAAGGAAGCCAAAGCGACAGACGAGTCGAACAAGAAGAGAAGCGAGAGAACAAGAAGGTAAATACCAGAGCAGGAGAAGGGACGTTTCCTTTGGGACTGGTGACTATGCTGTTTTTGGCACTGTTTGACTGTGGCTGTGCAGAACACAAAACAGTGTTAAAGGGTGTCAGTGGGTGTTTAAGGGCGAGAAAAGAGAGAAATAACAGAGAGAGAGAGAGAGCGGGCTGATAATGTGAGGATTGTGTTTTATGTTTGAGCTCAACACTGGTTTAAAAACACAAGTGAACACACTAGGCTGATGGTCTTGGAGATTCATTGAGTGACACATCATTTGTTCAAATACATTTGGTTGAATCTCCTGAACCTCTGAAGTACATTTCCATGTCATTGTCACATTTCACCACAGAATTGAAAAGAAAAACAAAAAATTTTGAGGATTTTTGGGAGACCATTTAAATTATTTGCTTTTTTTACAATTATTGTATGACAATTTAGCACATATGCCCAAATATTTCTGATTATCTTATGTATCTGGATGTTTTCAGTATTTACATTTTATTATTTTTAAATAATAAAATTTCTTATTAAATTAATAAATAAATTAAGTAACTCATTCATTAATTATTAATTTTACAACAGATTAAACAATAGATGGAATAACAGACCCACAGATAGATAAAACAATAGAGAGACCGATATTTTTTTTTTTACAATTTATTTATTTAATAATTAATATTTTTAAGTAACTGATTCATTAATTATTCATTGTACAACAGATAAAACAATGAACGATAGACCAACAGATAGATGAAACAATAGATAAACAAATAAAAAATTAATTGTTAAATATTTATTAATTAATACGGTTAAGTAACTGATTCATTAATTATCATTTTAATAATGGAACAACAAATAGATAGAACAAATATATGAAAAGTAAGACCAACAGATTGATGGAAAGATAAAAATTAATAATATTTAATAAATAATTTAATTTATTTATTAATCATTAATTGAATAATTACTATTACTAATTTAAGTAGCTGATGCATTTATTATTTATTTGAATTAATTTTTTTTTTGTTATTTTCCAACAGGGATTCTCATTAGATTCTCATTAAACAATTATATGTAAAAAATTATATGTATTCTGTAAAAAAATAAAGAAATAAATATTTAATTGCCAAGGTGTATAAATACTTCATTATTTATATTCTACTGCATTACAATATTTATTAGTAGCTTTTTTTTTTTTTTTTGCATTAACATAACTGAAAATAATTTTGGAAAAATGAGCATAATTGTGGTGATTTTTTTTTTTTTTTTTTTACAATGCAATAATAACTTGACAGTTCTAAAAATGTCTTAATTTCTTTAAACAATGTAACAAATTTCTTCTTTTTTTTTTTTTTTTTTTTGACATGAAATGTGGCCTGGGCAAGTTCTTTACACATTTTCTGAGATTTGCTCTTTTAACGTAACATTTTTAGAAATAATTTTAATGCATCACATAGCACTGCTGGAAAAGCCAGTTAAAACCAGTTTCTGACAGCTGGTTGTACATGGTTTCTTTGTGGTCCAGGCTGGTCATTTGCTGGTCCAGATGGTTAGTATAAGGTTGACTTGGTACTGTAGGTTGTGTTGATAAAGCTGGTTAAACCTAGTAGTTCACCCAAGACCAGCAAAAAAAAAAAAAAAAAACAGCTTTTCCAGCTCAAGATGCTATGTTTTGTTTCCCCAGCAGGCTAAATGAAAGGAATCAAAATGAAAAAGCAAAAAAAGCAAACAGAATTAACCAAATAGTTCAGAAAACCCGTGCTGGGTCCATTGTTTTCTTAGAGAACGTCGCAGCAGGAAAGCAGAACTAGAGGAGAGTCCTTATGGATCCACAGGAAGTACAATCAGAGACAACAGCAAACAGAGACAGACACAGGGAAGCAACAACACAAAGCCAAACACACAAGACATTCTGTGCCACAGTCTAGAACAAACACATCGACGGTCAACAATGACTCGCTGTACAACCCTACGATAACGTCAACCCAAAACCACTCCGACCCTCACCTGCGTCTGAGGAGTCATTTAAAGCCATCTGACCCTTTAAATCAACCGCTTGACATTTGAGCAAGAGAAGAATCAATACAGATCATTACAATATTCCACATTGTGCATTAAATGACATTAAAGCCCAACAGGATGAGCAAATGAATGAATGGATGAACAAGAGTGAGAAGAGAAAGGGATGGAGGGATAAAGAGATTAGGATTAAATATCATTCTCACCATGTACTGAACGGTGGAGCTGGATTTCCGTTTCTGGGTGGAAAGGGGGTGAAGGAGGGATGGAATGAGAGTTAAATACATGTTATGATGAAGGCTGAGATGAACATTAATCACACAGAATCGGACAGACGTATGAGAGGCAGGAAGGTTGAGAGAAGGTGCATGTGTGGGTTTTTGGCAAGAAAGTGTGTTTGTCTGGTGGATAAAAGAGTTTTGATGTGCTTTAATGTACAGAACAGTCCTTCTCTTCTCAGAGATCTTAATACATCATACACACACACAGGGCTGCTGATGGGATTGAGTCAGTGCAGGTGTTCACAGGACTGTTCCTGTATCTCTACAGTTATGAAATTATTTTCAGAGGAAGAAAAAAGTTTAAGGTTTTGTCTATTGTCTAATCAAGTTTAAATACAACAGTTCCTCCAGCCGTGATGCTCTTTATCGCAGCATTGCAGCACCAAAGACAGCGAGAAAACCAGAGAGCAGAAAAAGGAGGGAAATGTCAAAATGGAGAAGTGTGGCGAGCCAGTTGCTAAGCAATGAGTGAGGTGCAGTGGAAGCGTCTATTTCTGTCTCCCGGCTCCCGGGGTTCAAACTGCCAGCTATTCCTGGAGAAAAAGCTACATTCCCTCTCGCCGCTGCTCTCACTCTCACTCTGGATCGGGATGATGTAGTGGATCCAGAGCGAGGCGAGGCTTGGCGTGGTGTGGGAGGAGGAATCATGGAATGATTGGCGGTGAGAGATGGAAAGTGCTTCATTAGCGCGGCTGACGATCACAGGGCTGATGAAAGATCGCACCTGCCCAAGCAGATAATGAGAGCCATAGACAAAATGAACGGTTCCCGCCGCAGGTGCAGTTTTGAGTGAACTTGTGGAGGAGATGCACTCGGTGTCTTACAAGAAGTGAACTCAGCTGAGGATGAGGCAACCGCAGTCAGATATGGAGAGGAAGTCAAAATACAAAATCAATGCATATTTGTTACTACACTACTGGTCAAAAGTTTGGGGTCAGAACGTTTTTTTTTTTATACTTCTTCTTAGCTCACATGCCAAAAGTAAATGATCAAAAGTGATTACATTACAAAAGTGAGACCATTACAAAAGATTTTTATATCAAATATACGCTGCTCTATTGAACATTTTATTGCTAAAATAATCCTTGAAAAAACTATTTTCAACATTGATAATAAGAAGCAAATCAGCATATTAGAATGATTTCTGAAGAATCGTGTGTCATTGAAGACTGAAGTAACGATCACAGGTATAAATTAAATTTTTAAATATAGTTAAATAGAAAAGAGCTATTTTAAATGGTAAAAATATTTTACAATATTAAAGTATTTACCAGGGTTATTGTAAAGTAAAACGGAAACTAAAATTAAAAACATAAAAAACATTTGAAACTAAATAAGCAGAAAATAAATTAAAAAGTAATACAATAGAAAGAAATAATGAAAAAAATACTACATTTCTAATTTAAATTCATTTTAAATAGATGTACTAAAATAACTAAAACAAAAAATCTAAAATAGTATACAAATTATACTACAAGCTCTCTGTTCTCTGCGGTGCCTCCTCTAGTAACAATAATTGCAGCCATTTCAAGCATAAAATAGTTTAAGACATGCTTTTTTGGGGCGTTAAATAATGGTGCAAATGGCAGTAATTTGATGAACGCAAATGTTAGTAAATCTCTTGCATGATTCACTTTAATCAGAATGAGAATGAGAATCAGATCTCTCCTCCCATAAATTTTGTGTCTGAAAGGAAAACTCTTACAAATGCATATTCAATAAGGTCAAGTGCAAAAATAACTGTGTCCACGCCATTTATAGCGATAATTCATCACTGTGCATCTTTGTAAAAACCTGACAGTAAAATTATAACTCCAAAAGACGGTTTACGCTGGCTTGTTTCGTGCAATTCAATAATCAAAGCATATTACATTAGGATTTTTAAAATCTTTTTTTGTCAGTACAAAAATACTAAAACTTATACTCTACATATAACGTGTTTATTCCTTATATCAACCTAAAGGGATAGTGCACCTAAAAATAAACACTGACAGCTAGGAAAAGAAAGAGAAATCTGAGGAGGCTGTGGAGCTTAAGTTTAAGTGAAATAACAAATTTAAAGCATCATTTTTGAGCTTCAGCTGAAACATCCTCATTTATTCAGGACTAAATGTTACAGAAATGCGACATCAGCATGGGACAGAGCCGCAGGATTTTCCTTGGAGTGCTTTTTAGCGTCAACCTCATAAAAACTTGCATGCTAAAAGATTACGTAACGTATGATTAATGCTCGGTGCGGAGGGGATTATTCTCTAGATTAGACTCAACACCAAATCCCTAATAGAGAGCAGTCACAGTTTCATTTCTAATTCTGCGGTGCAATAGAGTTGAAAGCCGACCTTTTTACTCTGTCTGAGAGGATTATATGTTATCAGAACAAATGAACCTGCAAGTGCACTCTCTCTAACAGCTCATTACGGGTCGGGGGTCAACATCTGTGCGCGTTCACCTGATGCCGCGTGACGCACGCCGGGCGAAACCGAACGCCGGAATGCTCTGAAGAGAACTGATGGTGATCGGGGCAAGTCTAGCAACGACCGAAGCACTATGGGTAAACTATATAGAGATAATAATGAGATAAGATGCAGATCAGAAATTAAAGAAAGATTAAGGTTGAGTGCACAAGCTGGCAAGAATGAGTCAACTGTTAAAGGTTTTGCTAAACTGTTTCTATAGCAGTATATCTGTGGTGCAATTAAAAAAATTCTGATATGTGTAAGTGTAGGTTGTTAAGGTTGCAACCAGAATTGTTGTTAACTAGAATTATTAAAAAGTATCTGTTCATTTAAATAATTGAAAAATAATAATAATAATAAAAAAAACAAATCAAAATTTGAAATGTTGCCTTGGCAATTAATTCAAATTACAATTAACTTAGTTTTAGTACTAAAGTACTAAATTTTTTTAAACTAAAATCAAAATAATTTCTGTTAATTGAAATAAAGCCAAAATAAAAAATATATATAAGATGAGACATTTGAAAAAAGGAAAAAAGAAGAAGAAATGCCTTGGCAACTATCTAAAGATGAAATTGAAGTTTTTTTTTAAAATGACAAACTAAAACTGAAATAAAAAATAAACTAAATCTAAACAGAAATTTTTAAAAATAATAATAATAACATGAAATGTTGCCTTGGCAATTAATTCAAATTACAATTAACTTAGTTTAAGTTAGAAGTACTAACATTTTTAAAACTAAAATAAAAAGAATTTCTGTTAATTGAAATAAAGCTGAACTAGAATATAAATGTGAGATGAAAAGAAGAAATGCCTTGGTAACTAAATGAAATTAACAAGCTGAAACTGAAGATTTCTAAAAATTTTGCATTAGCAATTAACTAAAATAAGTTTAAATTAAACAAAAACATAAAAACATTTAAATGAAAATTAGAAATGTTGCTTCAGCAATTAAGTGAGATAAAATATGTTTAATTTAAAGTACAAACATTTTAAAAAAAAACTAAAAAGCTAAATATAAATATTAGAAAAACAAAAACAATTAAGAACAAAACACACCAAATTACTAAAATTCAGAATAATAAAAAAATATATATATATATATAAAATAATACAATAACAAAAAATGAAACACTGGTTGCAACATCACAAATAGTCACAGCTGTTCCTATAAAGGTTATTTTACACCAAGTATGGCTCATCCAATTACATATTTATATGTTTTACTGCTTTAACTTGTTTCATAATCTTTAAAAAAAAAAAAATAATAATTTTCCATCCAACGAGCTCCACAAAAACTAAATTAGATTACTTGTAAACCATTTTATTCACTGAATAATCCAAAAATAGGTATTAGTATTTAGTTATGTAATACATAACATTTTTGGATTGACTTTACTTAAAAAATAAAATATACACACACATACACACACAGCGAAATAAAAAAAAAATCAATAATATTATGAAATAAAATTACTATACCGCCCACCACCAGCTCATTGTCCAGCTTACTTACAGAAGAATATAATCTTGCAGAATAGACACAAACACACACTGCTAGAAAGAACAGAACATAGAGACAAACACTGCAAACGCAAACACACAGATCTGCTTCAGATCAGACACACAGTGGATGCCAAAAATTCCACCAATTAAAAAACAAGAAACTAACAATAACCCCTCCACTAAAAAAACTCTTCTCGGATGATAACAAAAAAAAAAAAAAAACTTAAAAAGAAAAGAAAGGAAAGAAGAGAAAGAAATGAAAGTGGGTCTTACCTTGACATCGGCCTTCTTGTTGAGCAGGCTCTTGGCTGCTGTAGACGGGGAGAGAGAAAGCGCAAACATCAGCACGCTGGGATGGGAGCAACAGTCAACATTACCGGAGCGCTAATGGTGCTCGGCCAAACATGTCACATAACCATCCGAACCAGCCGGGGAAATCCCTCCCGCCCCACATCCAGAGGATTACAGCCGTCTAACACACTACGTGTGGAGCGCATGTCCGCACACGCATCACGAGTATGCACTGTCCGGCCCACAGTCAAACCTGCTAGAATTAATCACCAAATCTGACCGAAACACCCCATCCCGGTTAGTGACTGCCATTCACACGCAGGGGATGCGCTGGTGCACATGCAGAAGAGTGCAATCACACACACACACACACACACACACACACACACACACACACACACATACGTTTACCTGACTAAATGAAGATACAGCATTGACTTCGGTTTTGTATCATACAAATTAATAGCTAATAAATATCCATAAAACAAGGTCAATTTACTTGAAGATCCAAATTGTACTAGATATTTAAGTTTATTCTTTGTTTTGTTTTAAGCATAAATCAGACAAAATTACCTTTGCTTTATGGTTGAAACAAAATGAAAATATTAAATAAAAATATATGGAAACAGGTATTCATGTAGAGGTATTAAGAATGCTTTTTAGGTTTTTTTGTGTACTTGTGTAAAACTACTGTAAAAGTAACCTAAACCATAATTCCTAAAATAAAACCCTAAAATAAACTTTCCAGTTGTAGTTTGGAATAAAAAAAATAAATAAAAAAAACCACTATCATTGCAGTTTAAAATATACACCTTTTATTCGAAAATATATTTAATTTTTTTACTTATTCCAGTGAAGAAAATAGAGCATATACTTGTTTTTATATATAGCAAATCAAAAAAAATAAAAAAAAAACAAAATAAATATACATTTAAATTCAAAGTCAAATTGCATTAGATAAATATTCTTTACATATTTCCTTTCCTTAGCATAAACCTAACAAAATTACCTGAGCTTTATGCTCAAAATAAGATAAACATATATAATACAATATATACAAGAATGATTTTTTTGTTTAAACATTTATTTTTGTTTAGATATATAATTTTTAATAATTATTATTATTTTTATTTTTTACTTTAAATGTTTTTTTTTTTTTTTTGTAGTATAAAACTAACCTTAATCCTAATTCTGCCCATACAATAAACCTTTTGGGGAAAATGGGGAAAAAACAAAAACATAAAGACACTTACACTACCATTCAAAAGTTTGGGGTCTAAAAGATTGTTTTTATTTTATGTTTTTGAAAGATCTCATGCTCACCAGGGCTACATTTATTTGATAAAATTATAGTGAAGCACTAAAATTGTGAAATATTACAATTTAAAATAATTATTTTCTATTTTAATACATTTTACAAATGTAATTTAATCTTGTGATGCACAGCTGAATTTTCAGCATCATTACTCCAGTCTTCAGTGTCACATGATCCTTCAGAAATCATTCTAATATGCAGATCTGCTGCTCAAGATCAGATAAAATTCCTTTTCTGTTACTTTTGCTCAATTTAATGCATCCTTGCTGAAAGTAATAATAAAAAATGGACCCCTAACATTAGTAGTGTATATTATTCACTTCATTTATAAATCATTGTTATGACCTCCTAAAAGCAGGTTTTGTCAGATTTAGTTCACTTCTATCCCAAAGGACAGCTAAATAAACCCACAGACTCACACACACTGCAGTTAAAAAAGCATAAAACAAAAAAATCATTCCATTCATGTCGCCAAAAAGACCACAATCAATCATTCACTTTCTTGCCACAAATGAGAATGTCGAAGTTTGTCCAAGTGAATAAAAACAGTCCAAGTCAACTTTTCAGCCGGCAAATCCTATATTAACTTTAAATCTTCACTGTCATGGCAACACAGAAATAAATATTCTTAGAGTTTCTACGGCGCTAAAGAGCCCTGACTTTATTTATCCGTGCAGATAAGAGGAAGGTGTTGTGTGGAGGGAGGGTTGAGAAAGACAGAAAAAGAGAGAGAATCTTACCTTGACACAAATGTTAGAGGCAGAGAGGAACGGAGAGAAGGAGAGATTAAGAAAGAATAGATTAAGAGAGAGAGATCAGCACGGGTTCATCTGGACGAGGGCAGGGGGTTCAAATGTGTGTTTCTTATCTAACATATAAAAAGGTTTATGTTCCATTCTTTGGTTTTATTTCTAATCGTTATCTTGTGCCACAACAAACCCTATTCACCCAAAAAAAAAACAACAACAAGACAAACACACATAAAAAAAAACCGATAAATCTAAAACACCTGAGACACACACACACACACACACACACACACAAAACACTGCAAAGACATGGAGGACAAATGCAAAGACTGGCATCTGTGGGGGAAAAAACAAAATATTCCAACCGCTAGGGATTATTTTAAAATCGTCAAGCATTGCACTATGGGTAAACCAGGTCACAAGTGTTACAGATGCATTGCTGTCCAACCAAACTAAATTCAAAACGTGCAACTGTGTTATAATGATTATCAAACAAAATTTCACACAAGTATAAACTGCCTAGACTAGTTTCACCTAAGGACTACTGCAGACTATAATTTCATGTCCATGGATTATATTTGAATAATGCTGTTGATTTTACTACAAATACAGGTTACCTTTAGTGTGAGAAAATGGTAACAAAACATGGTTACAGAAATATATTTTGAGGCAAAAAATGTAAATGTATAGTCCACCCAAAAATTAATATCATCATTTACTCACCCTTGAATTGTTCTAAACCTGTATGCATTTCTTTGTTCTATTCAAAACAAGATGATATTTCGAGGAATGTGGTAACTAGTTTCAGACCTGAAACAGTTTTGGGTCCCATTGACTTTCATAGTTTGGCCAAAAAAATACTATGGAAATCAATGTGACCTAAAACCATTTGTCTTCCACTGCATGAACAAAAATACTATGGAAATCAATGTGACCTAAAACCATTTGAATTCCATTGTATCGAAAAAATACTATGTAAGTCAAAGGGACAGAAAACCGTCTGACTTTAATTGTACGGACAAAAATAATATGGAAGTCGATGGGACACGAAACCGTTTGGTTACCCACATTCTGCAAAATATTTTCACTGAGAGTGAGAAAATGATGACAGAATTTTCATTTTTGAATGGACCACCAAGAAAATAAGCTGTGGCAATCAACAGTCCACAGACATTAAGCTCAAAATACGCTAATAATATTCACTGAAAACCTGCTGCATGGATGCTGCAACCAGCCAAGAGTCAAAGTGCCAGATCACTGCAAACAATCCTAGAATTTGCTGCTGAAAGGACATTGAACCCCCTTTCCTGAACACACAGGTTTAAGACACATGCACTCGGATCATATCAGGCTTCTCCTGCATCAGGAGACATGCGTGTGCTCTCGTGCAACGTTCAGTCATCAGCAGTCAGGCAAGAGAAAGAGAGAGAAACCTACAATTAAGAGATCTTACACAAAAAAGAAACCCAAGGGAGGAAGAAAGAGGCAGAACACTGAAGAATGACAAACCTGCAAATGGATGGATGGAGCAAGCAGAGACGTAGAGGAGAGAGAATGAGTGCAAACAGAAATCAGAAGAGATAGGAGAGAGAGAGAATAAAGGGACCCTGATGGAAAATCCAGTTAAAACCAACTGCTGATATCTGCACTTTAAATCTGACTGGCCTCCTGCTGCACTATTTATATTCAGGATACAATGATTTTAGATTAACCTGGACATACAGTAATCATCACATTAAAACAAAATGAACTGTAGTTTGTCACTTTAAATCTGAGTCAGATGGTCTAAATCTGCAGTCACACTAGACTTCATGCTCCATTTACTTCTATTCATATGCATGTGAGACCAGAAACAATGAAAATTCAGCTTATACGACACTAGACCTTCTGCAGATAATCAACATAGAGACTATACTGGTCTAACCTTGAGATTTAATGACATTCGTTGGTCTAGAGTGATGGTGGGGCCTGGTTTTGATCTGGTAGACGATTATGGTCAAGCTTGTAAGATTTGGTAACCGCTTTAGACAACAAACCAGCAACCACATTTAAAAAAAACCCAGCTTGACCGCCTTAAACTGATATGACCTGGTTTTTCCAGCAGGGGGGAGAGAAAAACACTGACTGCGATTTGCAACAAAATTATATTAAATAATTCTTTTTTTATTACAATCGGTCAATTTAGCGATGCAACAAATATTTATTTAACAAAAAAAAAATCTTTTTATTATAAAAATGTTTAAAACAATTGTGCTGCATCATATTTTTGTGGAAACTGATACACCTTTTTTTTTTTTTTTACAGGATTCTTCGCCAAGTATAACTTTAAAAAAAACAGTATTTATTTGAAATAGAAATCTTTTGCAACATTATAAATGTATTTAATTTCACTTTTGATCAATTTAATGTGTCCAAGATTAATAAACATATATAAAAAAAATCAATAAAAAAAATGTAAAATATGGTAGCAAATATCAAAGGTATATATCATATTAAATGACGCATTTCTTAGAAATTTAACCCATGCACAGCTGATCTATTAGAAACTGTGCATTTTTAATCAGTTAGGTTCATATATTAATGATCCTTAATCTTCTTCATGATTTAATGCATCATGCACCGCTGCAATTACAACAATTTCTTCTCCAGAATTCAAATTCTGAGCTACAAGAAAACCAATCGGGTCCATTTATGATCAGATATTAACAAACTATGGCTGGTTACACGGCTCAGGGCAATATGAACAACTCGACCTGCAGCTATGCATATCACAGTCAGTGTGAACAGGGCTTTATGAAAACTGCAAGAGAGAGAGATAAAGAGAGAAAAGAGATACTGTAGAACTGAAGGACTAAAGAAAAAGAGATGTAATGGCCATTCCCAAAGTCAGCCAGCGGCATCTGCAGTGCTGAACACGAGACCGCTGTAACCTTGTCATGCTCCAAGCTCCATGCTGAATATGAATCATGAGAAGGAGAACATGAAGCAGAGAGGATGGATGGGGGATTGGGTGAGACGTAAGGGGACGAGGGCTACCTTGTTCCACCAGACCGGCGGTGGTACCGGCCGCAGCAGCGGCTGCTGAGACGGTGGCGGGTGCCGTGGTCTGCCTGCCCACTGCCAGACACACACAGACACACACATATGCCCATTGTGCCATAGACTACTGGTTCTCAACTGGTTTTGCCAGCACAGTACCAACACTGTTTAGAGTGCACAAAAATAAATAAAAATGTCCTGAACGCATCTATGGCCTATGAAGCCAGTTCCACACCGTGTCCTCACCAGATATAATATGTCCTAACCAGCTGCAGGAACAACAGCATTTTTACAATGATAATCTCAGGTACTGATTATGTTCTTTATTTATTAGGTGATTTTGAATATCATTCTGTGTGACCTTTATAACAAATCCTGCTGACGTACACGTATCAGTCTTGAAACATGGATTTTTGAGTCACGAATTTTCTTTTTAGAAAGTGCTAGTTTAAAAATGTTTAAAAAAAAATATTTAAAATGGTAAAAATCCTAAAAAAAGAAAAAAGAAAAAAAAAAACAGAATCAAATCTCAAATTTCAATGAATTTAAATTGAAACAAACTAAGATCTCATTGAACAATTTTATCGTTCGGCAAAAAAACCTTTCCTGAATCAAATCAAAAACCTATAAATTACAGTACCCAAAAATTTGTTATATTTAATTTATATAAATTATATCCTTATTATATCAACATTTAATTGAAATAAATATAAATGGAGGTTTTAGAATATTAACAATTTTAAAACAGCTACGACTTGCGTTTTTCCTTTCATGCTCTTTGTGAAATTATATAAATGATTAATTAAATTCAACTGATTCTGGTCTCTTAACCTCTCTCATGAAAAAATTTATCAAACTGAGGCTCTCCACATTTTGTGATTGGCTGTTTGCCGCTGATGTCACACAAGCTCTGGAGTTAATCATGATCATAAACTCGTAAAATACCAGGTTGGATTTGCTTGTTTTTGTCAACTCAGAGTAGGTGAT
This sequence comes from Cyprinus carpio, assembly GCF_018340385.1. Taxonomy (NCBI): domain Eukaryota; kingdom Metazoa; phylum Chordata; class Actinopteri; order Cypriniformes; family Cyprinidae; genus Cyprinus; species Cyprinus carpio. The sequence continues at coordinate 20,613,860 of NC_056606.1, read as the reverse complement.
ATACAACCTGTCCATGTTGACTAATTTGTCAACATGTCTAATTTTAACATCTATCAAGTAACAGATGAATTTACACCGAATACATATGGCCTTCTACATTAGATTCAATTTTAGGTCACGGCCCACCAGTTGAGAACCACTGCTGTAGACATTGAGAGAGAAACCAAAGGATAGAGCAGTCTGTTAGCGTGGAGAGAGTTAGCTGGAAACACAAGCCGCTGTCTGCAACCAGAGAGGGATTTGAGAGTCCATTACAGTAGGTGGTGTAATCATATAATAAGGTTTCCACTGTCACTCTGGAATAAAGAAAAGGCTCATTTTCTTGTCAAGCGCTCCTCGGGAGCCTCTTTCTCCAATCAGCGGGGAATGTGTCACTTTCACCAGCGCCAACCTATGCTACGGCAAAACAGAACAAAGCATTTATTCGGGGGTTGGAGTTTTGGCGCTGTGAGAAGGCAGTAGAAATACAGAGGGAAAAAGTGATAGAATGACAGAGAAGACATAAACATAAAAAAGATCTCATCACACATTAAAGGGGCTATACTGTAGAAAACATGAATTTACCTGTTTGAATTTCCTAGTGTCAATCTGCAATAACATTCACCCATATTTACTCTATTCAAACAAACACACGATATACTCCGATTCATGAAGAAATTACTCTTATGAACGTTTTTTTTTAATGATTCAGTCAAGAAGACCCATTGAGTTTGAATCAGTCTAACGAGTTGTATTCATCTGAGCGGTTACTAAAATAACACTGGAGTATTTTACTAAATTGATGTTTATATGATGTGTAGCTAAAGATACATGCTAACAAAACAGTTCAAAACAGCATTTTAGTGTAATAAAAATTAAAAAAAGGTACCAAACTATATCTGCCTTTATAATAGGACTTGGCAATTGCACAGCAGAAAACATAATATAATATAATATAATATAATATAATATAATATAATATAATATAATATAATATAATATAATATAATATAATATAATATAATATAATATAATATAATATATATAAATTTATATAATCTAATATAATAAAGTTTTATATTTTAAGTATATAATATATTTTAAGTACATAATATATATGAAATATATATACATAAATTTAAATCTTATATATAACATATATCTATATATTTCTTTTCTTTTATATAAATATAGAAAACTATATTTTATTACATAATAAAATACAAATATACAAATAATAGAAAATAAATATAAATGGATATTAACAAATATCTAAAAAATAATTAAATTTAAAAAGGCAATCCACATATTTATTCTTTTTATCACAACCAATTTCTCTGCTAAATATTTTCTGTCATGAAATAGCCAAGGCAAATAGCTGAAGTGTGTCCTTTTTTGGATAATTCATTTTTTTCTCTCTATCCAAACACCCCATAAAGTGCACTTATAAAATGAACTAAATAAGTACATATAAATAAAATCAATAAATATTTATATTAAGGAATTATGTTTATATGTCAATGTCTATTCTTCAACTTAGATGGGTCATTGTTGAAGAGGGTATTAAATAGTCATGAAAAATTTAATTACCATTTAAGGTGCAAGAAATCTTGATTGAATTATCATAGAACTTCAAAAGAAAAAAAAATAATACATCCCTTTAAAAAAAATAAAAAGAGAGTGAACAGAGGCCGAATAAAGAATAAGGGAATGACATGCGAGGGCAAGTGCGTGGAGTGATGCTCGGACACTCCCACGCCTCCTCTACCACTGAGTCACCCGTGGGATGAGGTAATTACAGTAATGAGAGCAGAGAGAGGACGGCTGACGAGCCACGGATGAAGAGAGCAAGAAAAAGAGAGGGAGAGAGCATCTAAAACGCTCCTCAAACAGGAACACTGTTGCTTCCGCCCACCAGCCTGCTGTTGAAGTGCGAGTGAGTGAGAGCGTGTGTGAGTGTGTGTGTGTCGGGATGTGAGAGAGCAGATGCTTCATTACAGCAGAAATAAATCACATGTTATGTGATCTATCTGTTGCGCTTCCTACAGAACCACTCGTCTCTAAACCGATCTGTCAGGACACGGCCCGACTCTGAACGTCCAGCTGCTTGCTAAATCGAATAGTTGGATTAGAAACAGTGTATCGTTCCCTTAGCTGTGAGATTTCTTGCCTGATGCTTCAAAGCATAACGCAGGATTTATTAATAGCATGAATATTTAGTTTTGAGATCATTTAAAGAGATAGTTCACCCAAAAACGACAACTAGTCATCATTTGCTCAGTCTCATGTTGTTCCAAACCGTCTGATTTTCTTTCCCACCATCGAACACAAAAGATGTCAGGCAGAATGTTGATGCTGTTCTTTTTTACAAAAGTGAATGGTGACCATCTGTCCGATAACAATACAATAAAAGCACCATAACAGCAGTTCATTTGACTTGTGCACTATATTCCAAGTCTATTGAGTCCATATGACAGCTTGTGTTAAGAAATTTTTTTTTACACTCACACAAAGCTATCGTTTGGCTTCAAAAGTTGTATGGACTAAAAGAACCATACTGGTTTGGTAGGATATGATGGTGAGCAAATGATCAAAAAGGTCTCATTTTTGGGTGAACTTTGAGTCAGTGTTGTATGGAAGCCCATTTCCGCCACTGAATAAAAAATAAAAAAGGTAATTGTGACTTTTTATCTCACAATTCTGACTTTTTTTTCTCATAATTCCGACATACAATTTTAAATTGCGTGATATAAACTGCGAACTAAAATATAAAAAGTCCCAATTGCGAGTTAAATTGTCATAATTGTGAGATATAAACTAGCAATTATGAAAAATAAAGTTAGAATTGCATGATATAAACTCGCAACACAGAGAAAAAAAGTCTGAATTATGAGTTTATATCACACGATTCTGTGAAAAAAAGGCAGAATTGTGAAATAAGTTGCAATAACCTTTTTTTTTTTTTTTTTACTCAGTGGCGGAAACGGGCTTCCATAGTGTTGTTGACTAAAACTATATATATAAAAAAAGTAAATAAAGCCGAAATTTTTTTTTATTTAAATATTAGACAAAATCTTAAACTTAAAATAAAAATTATAAATGCCTTGGCAAATAACTAAAATAAAAAGAGCATTAAAAAAAAGTTTAAAACTAAAAATTTCAAACACAACAACTGAAATAAAAATAAATTTAAGCTAAATAGAAATACAAAAAAATGAATAAAAATGGCAAAAACAAAAAATTACAAAATTCTAACTGAAAATATAAAAATAAATGCTAATTCAAAAGATGAATACTAAAATATCATTGTTAAGAGTTTTTGATTCTTTCAGAATATAAATCTGATTCATGTAATGATTCAAGACTCAAGAAGTCAAATAGCTCAGTTAACACAATCTGGGTTGGTCGAATGATTGTACATGTCTTCAATTTGTCTTTCAGGACACAATGTCTATGCATCAGGCTTGATGTGAACTTACCAGAGAAATTGCGCGACACCAGCATGGTGGTCAATATCGCTCCCTATACATGAGAAAGAGATCATAACGTTAACAGAGCATCAAGCAATGGGTTTCAGACGTATACAGATGAAATGCTTCCAGCTAATGACTTTTTAAAGAGACATCAGCAGACCTTGAGTTTCCTTCTTGCGTTGAACTTCTTCAGGCATTCGACTGTTTCCTGTCTGTGCATCATGGACGCCACAGTGGAGCGTTGCTGCGGGAAACAGAGCAATTGGATTATTGACTCAAATTATAAGTACTGTTTTGCATCTAGTTTTGAGTCTTAAAGTCAAGTAATATGGGTCACAAATGTCCATTCATGCTGACAATAGTGTATGTATTCTGGTATTTTGTGCTGCTAATACTCACGCAGACCCACGGGTGTTTCAGAGCCTCCTGGGCCGTGATTCTCTTGGCTGGATTGATGGTCAACATCTGATTGATGAGGTTTTTGGCTTCAGGGGTGACCGTGTCCCACTCTGGCGAGGGGAACTACAGGAAACATGGGAACTCATGGGTATGTATTGACTGTTGTACTGTATGAGTGAAATCACAAGGGGACTCACGTCATAAGCTCCAGCTTTGATCTGTTGGTAGAGTTTGTGCTGGTCTTCATCCCAAAATGGAGGATATCCCACCAGCAGAATATACAGGATGACTCCTGCAATCACATTCTAGATATTTGACTTCTAACGGATTCTATGGCATTCTTTGTGTACTCACAATTCAAAAAGTACTAATGCAGACATTTAGTCACACCTAAAACAACCTTAAATGTAATAATAAATACACATATAAATTCCATAAAGAAACATATACATATATAAAAAATAAAACACAAACTTATATTATTGAAAAAATATCAACTTAAACACCAAACGTCATCAAAACGGCATCAAAAGTTTATTTCTGTATATAACTTATCCAATTTCCACAATTTAATAATTCATAAAATAATACACCTATATTATAATAAATAACATTTACATTTTAGAAATATATTAACAAATGCTTAAATGTAATTGCTTAAAGCTCTCGTATTGAAGTCTAATTTGTGTATAAATCATTGTTTTGAACTGGTTCTTTGTAATAACTTGTACACAAAATACACAACTGTTCAAAAGTTTGAGGTCAGTAAATTCTATTTTTTTCTTTTTTTGAAACAAATCAATACTTTTATTTAGCAAGGATGTGTTAAATTGATAAAAAGTGATAGTGAAGACTTATATTGCTAGAAAAGACTTTTGCTGTTCATCAAAGAATCCAGAAAAAAACATTACAGGCTCACAAAGAAAAATATAATATATATATATAATTTTTTCTGAAAGGTTTCTGAAGGATCATGTGACACTGAAGACTGCAGTAATAATGCTGAAAATTCAGTGCTTTGCATTACAGAAGTTAATTACATTTTAAATTGTATTAAGATAGAAAAACATTCTTTTTTATTGTAATAATATTTTGCAATACTACTGCTTTTTCTGTATTTTGAATCAAATAAATGGAGCTTTGATGAGCATAAGAAATATTAAAAACATTAAAAAAAAACATTAAAAATCTTAATGATACCAAACTTTTGAACAGCAGTGTTATATATGGAAATTATATTATATTAAAATAATATAAAAAAATATATATACTATAAATGTATTAAAAAAATGTAATTGTTAAATTCCATTGAGAAATAATGAACCGGTTCAAATGAATGATTCATTCAGAAACAAGAACTTCTTTGAACCAGTTCTTTGTAATAACTCAGCATTTGTGAATCATTTGACTGTAAGGCAGAAATTTGCTTGGAGACTAAACCTGCTAGGTGGGTTCAAAAATGTTACTAAACATCACGCAGCCTGGTGATAAACAGTTTAAATTAATTTCTCTCTCTTTTGAGTGTTGCATTTTGAGAATGACTCCTATGAATCCATGAACTGGTTCACTGATATACAAACAATCCTAATAAACCACTTCACCCAAATGAATCAGAATTCCCAACCCCAGACCAAAAAACCACCAACCCACCGCCTGATCTGCAAAGTAATTAAACCGCTCAACTATCGATACTCTAGAGAAAGTGAATGTGAAACACGACGGTGAAAGCGGTGCTTGGCAACAGCCTCTTGACAACACCTGCCAGAGAAGAGCTCTCCACATCTGAGAGCTGATGTGTCTGAATATGTGCGGGGCGTCGAGAGAGAAAGAAGATAGAAATAGATGCAAAGAAGTGTGACTCACCACATGCCCAAATGTCCACAGGTTTCCCATAAGCTTCCTTTCGTAGCACTTCTGGGGAAAGGTAACCCGGTGTTCCAGCGAACCCTGAGTGCGAAAGCAAAAATAAACATCTGAAAATGCAAAATCCAGGCTCTTTCCAGCATTGTATGCTGGAGAAAACCATTTGAGTGCCAGATTATGTGCTTGGAAGTAGCCAAATTAAACAAATAAGGCAAAACTGTTGGGGATTTTTGCTTTGGGAGAGTTCAAACCGACCACGTACCAAACCAGGCCTGCTGGTCCCCTTGCACTTCAATGGCCAGGCCAAAGTCGGCCAGCTTGACAGCGGCGTTCTTGCATTTACTGGCCAAGAGCAGGTTCTCCGGCTGGGGGGGAGATCAGGGGCGCACTCATATTACTGCCGAACCAAAATCTGATACATGTCACCTTTTAACATCGAACACATAACATACAACCACAGCTGCGCAACAGATACAGCATACAAACAGAATCAACTCCCAAAATATAAGCTGTGCTGGGCGGCGCGGCCCGTGTTCTGTAACCGGTAGAGTTCACTAGAAGCGCATAACCTGTGATGTTTACATTTAAAATCACATGTGAGCTTGATATCTACAACTTTTAATCATCCAAATGGACCAATGGTTGATTCTCTGAAATAAAATGGCTACGGTTAGCATTGCAGGTATTCGCTTGTCAAGAAAAACATCTAACAACCAAAATACAGGTGACAAATGATGCTAAGCCATTGGTTCTCAAGCTGGTAGCTGGAACCAGTGTTATTTTAGTATTATTTATACACGATTAAATTTTTTATTATTATTTCTTCTTCTTTTTTTAATTATAATTTTGGTTCAATTTGATTAAAAAAAAAGTAAAAATCCATAAAAAAAAAATTAATTTGGTTAAAAATTTCATTATGTGCTTTTGACATTTTTTATGCTATTATTACTATTATTCCCACTAGTATTACTATTACGTTTATTTTTATTTCAGCCATTAGTTTTAGTTTAATTCAGTTTTGGTTGTTATTTATTTCCAGTTAGTATTTTTTGTGCTTTAACAAAATGAAAATTTAAAAAAAAATAAAAAAAAATCTAATATTTATATTTTATTATATTTCAGTTTTATTTTAATGAACAAAATAGTTATAATAGATTTACTTTTAGTTTATTTAATGATAACACTGGTTAGGACCTACTAGGAGGCCTCAACACACTTTACAATAATTTATATATATATATCCCAACAACTACAATTTTAATTGTATTTTTAAAGAACCAGGGCTCCCATGGTCTTTAAAAACCTGGATATATGAGGGTTGTTTTAAAAACGCAATTTCTAGACATGGAAAAGATTTGGAAATGTATAAAATCATGGAAATTTAAAAAAAAAGTCATGTCAAGACCAAATGTACAGTAATAAAAAAAAATTGATGAGAAATTACATTAAAATCTTCTAATCACAAATGACTGGAAAAGTCATGTAAATTCATCACTCATTAAGAGTGTGAACACTACACAGCTTTTGAAACTTTTACAATTATGGAAGTTTATTATTTAAATTTAAAATCTTTATTTCCCAATTTTAATAAAATAACATTATGCAAAAATAAATAAATACATTCGTATATAAAAGAAGTAAGCTACTTCAAAACAAGTAGCTTTGTCATTATAGCAGAAGTACCATAAATATCTTCACTTATAAACTGAATATTTTTGGACAATGGGAAGCCCTGGAGTCAAAAAGGTTGAGATCCACTGATTTACACACCTGTGTGTGCAAACATTTGTTATAGCTCTAGGTAACATTAGCCTATATTAGCTTGCTATCGACCTAAAGTTAATTAATACAGGATATAGAGCATTACGAAGAAGAGTGTTATTCATCCTGAAGAGCATTTTAAAGTTGTTCTTTACTGTCATTCAATCCCAGTGCTCCCTACAGCACTTTCCTCTGAGACCGGACTGGATTATCTTTAGCTGAGTCAATTTGATTGACAGGACGGGCTCTCAGTGATCTTACTGATGTCTGATACAGAATTCTGGGAAACAGATATTTACACACAACACTGACAACATTCAACCAAAGATATCAAGACAGACACTAGGGTTGATTTTGATTTCATGTTGATCATAAAAAAAGACAAAAAGAAATATGGACCTATAATACCATTGAAAAAGTTGAGGTCTTTAAGATTTTTTTTTTTATTATAAATTAAAGCTCTTTTATTAAGCAAGAATGCATTGAATTGATCAGAATTGACAGAAAAGACCTTTACGTTACGAAAGATTTCAAATAAATGCTGTTCTTTTTAATTTTTTATTCATCAAAGAATCCTGAAAAAAAAACGCATCACTGTTTTTAAGTAGTCTGATGTTATTAAGTAGGTTATCTTCCCTCTGCTCTTGTGGAAGTTAGGCCAGGTGGGAAATTGGGTCCAGAGGAGCAAAGAATCATGGGAAACTTATTCAGTCTTGATCTCTGATCTCTTTCTTCCTGTCATCCTCATCACGCTACAGATGCCGCTCTGAAAAGAGACGAACGGTGTCTGTGTTCTGACGCTGAGCTGCCGTTGCCATCTGCTGGAGCTATTCACGGAGCTCAGATGGCATCTCGACGTTTCGGGCTCAAGGTTTGAAAAGCGTTCTGATTGAGAATCCGTAGGATGGTGCGAAATACTCAATGACCTTGAACTGAATCCGGGGAAAACGGCGCTGGAAACGCATCCAGACTGAGATTTGCATAACCTGATACTTACAAATATAAAAAGTGACTTCTAATCTGAAGTAGGATTGGAAAAAGAAGCAACATGAAATCAAAACTGACCCTATTTACTGTATTTCAGGGTTATATTGAATTATACTGGTGAAAGTGATTCCATTCTAGTCCAGAATCAACCTGTGTGCCTTCAAACAAATCACAAAGAAATTTACATAAAATCAACGATAAAAAATTTAATCTGTACAATTTAAAGTTTTATGCCAGACATAGACACCCATGCACACAAAATGTCATGCTAAATTAGATAGCGAGTATTAAAAAGACAGTTCACCCAAAAAAGAAAATTCTGACATCATTTGTTCACCCTCATGTTGTAGGAAATGAAAAATAAAAGAATAAAAATATCAAAAAAGTTGCTGCCCAAACATTTACTTCCACCCGTTGACTTCCACAGTATGGAAACTATGGACGTCAACGGGTAAAACACAAACCCACATTCTTCACAACATCTCTTCCTGTGTTCAGCAGAAGAAAGAAATCCATACAGGTTTTGAACGACATGAGCGTGAGTAAATGACACAATTTTCAGTTTTGGGTGGCCTATCTCTTTAAGACACCCCCCCCTACTGAATATTAATCATCTCATCATAATCGCACATCACACATAGCATATTTGTACACAAAAGCATGCACGACACACGCACAGATGAACGAATCACCTGTCACTCACCTTTAGATCTCGGTGCACCACGCCCATTTGATGGCAATGAAGCACCGCCTCCAGGATCTGCTGGATGCAGTGACTGCATGCAAACACCAGGGGGCGCATGTTAGTCTGAGCAATGCCATTCTCTCGTGCACAGGCAGGAAATGCAGGCGATTACAGGGAGCTACTAATAATATGACAGGACATCTTCCTGAATTAATGTCAAAGATTGATGCCAAGCATCATAAATTATTTTAAGTGACTCACTCTCCCAAAAAACTGTCTTGTAAATTTTCACAAGTGTGGCAAAGAGATTTATCTACAGAATGAATCTCCCTACATCATGACCACATCAAATTTCAACCCCAAATCAAAAGAAAGAAAATAATAAAAAATTAATTAATTAGTAAAAAAAAATTATTAAGATTTTAATTTCATGACATTTTACCTTCCGAACTGTCTTTTAATTTGGCACAGAGTTTTATATATATATAGGACGAATCTTCCTACATAATTTTAGACCAAATTTTATCCCCAAATTAAAAGAAAAAAAATAATTTATTTTATAAATTACATTAAAGTGCCCCATTACAGATTTTTGGAAAATTACCTTTCATGTCGTTGTGTAACACAGCTCTAAGTGAATGAAAACATCCTGCAAAGTTTTAAATCCGAAAGTACACCATGTATAAAGTTATTGTCTCTCAAAAGAAAGAGTCGACTCTGAATCATTGAAACAAGTCATTTTTAAAACAAATCCCAAGCCATTTCATGTTGGTGTCAGCATGACACATTAGCATGTTGAGCACACAGACCTGGGAAAACTTGATTTTAGCGTTGGTCTGAATGAAAATGCAAATTCATTCTTTGCCACTAGGTGCCGCTTTTGAAAAGGTAACAATAGCGGTTTCCCTTTATCAGGCATTACAGGCTCATGATGAAATGAAAATGAGACCAATCGGACCAATCACCGCAGATTAGCGTCATGCAAGGGAGGGGTTCGGAAAAATTAATTGTTGAGCAAATCATTAGGGAGTCGTTTAGCAAGTAAGGTAAAAATAAATTCATATTATAAAACCATGAAAGTGTTTTTTGACCTTGCATGTCAACCTGTTGTTGGGGACTCCCAAAACCAAAATATGAACCTTTCATTACCCATAATAGAGGCACTTTAACATTATTTTCATGAAAAAAAAAACACATATTATCCCCCAAATTGTCAAATTTAACCCCCAAAACAAAAGAGAAAAATAATTAACTTATTTAAGATATTAATGTTTTTTTTTTCTGAATGTTTAACATTTTAATAATTTTTAAAAAATAATT